>NC_035440.2:86417807-86719593 GCF_002127325.2 Helianthus annuus
TATTTAGGTTTTATGGTTTCAATTTTGTAACACCTTTGGATACTAACACCAAAATTAGTTAATTTTATCAATATAATGACTAACATACCCTTCCATTTTTTTTTAATTTTATTAATGTAACACTTTTGAGTAATAACACCTAATTTTATGTAAGTTTAAATCAATTTTACAAAGAATTTTGAATTAAAATTATTTTTGTATATAACAATTTTAAAATGTTTTGTCTATTATGCGAGGGAACTCTCTAGCACGGACACAGTTAAAATAACGTATGCTCGACCTCACAACATTCGCGAATAATTCACACCTTAGAAAACATCGGTCACTCAGCTCACAATCTAATTATTTATTGTGCGGTACATTGGATGGTTAAAAATATATTCGCACCTTAAAAATGCTCTTTTGGGTTTTGTTTGACCAAATTCCAGCATATGTATTTTGACCGAGTTAATCTTGACTTTATTAAATGCATTTGTGGTCAACGATTTACGACTTATGAGTTATGGTTACGTTTGGACATGATTATTACATCTTTTTTAATTTACTTAATATATTAGTGTTTTCAAAACCGAATAAGACTGCAGAGTCCTACACTCCTACCGATTAAACAATAAACCATATAATGTGAAATGTCAGTGTGTCATTTGGTTACTGAAGCACGGACTCAGTAGGGCTGCAAACGAATCAGACGAACAAGAACAAGACCTTATTTGTGTTCGTTTGTTAAGAAATATACATGTGTTTGCAAACTGTACATGAACACTTACTGAACGAGATTTATGTCCGTGTTCGTTTGTTAAGGAAATTAATTTGTTCGTGTTTGCTTGTTAATTTTAGGCAATGAACGAAAACAAACGTTGATGAACATAAATAAGCACAGACTAATGTTCATGGATACAAATGGAAATAAACGAACACAAACAAACACTCATGAACATACTATGTAATACACGGACACTTATTAAATATTTTATTTGTCAGAATTTTGAAGTATTTAAATAAAACAGAAAACCTAAAAACACTAATGAACAATCGAATGTAAGATTAAATATATTTATTTTATATTTAATCTAGTAGCCATTATAATCATTTACATTATATGGATCAAAATATATAACAATCCTATTAAATAATTAGTTGGTAATTGTTGATGGGCCTAATTACCCTTATTAACTAATTAGGGTTTCCTCCTGGGTGCATATACAAGGAGAATAATGTGGAGGTTAAAGGGTTACACAATTACACAAACCCTAATAACACATAACATCACAATCGACCTCCTCTCCATAACTGATTCCCTTGTCGGTTTCTCATCATCACCATCATTAGATTGCACCCTAAGGAGGAACCAGACCAAGATGACAATCATGTCAAACCTTATTGTTGCGTCTCCATCTGGATTCTCTGCTGGCCTGTACTGCTGCAATCAGGTATGTTTTCATGTTTTCCATTATGCCTAAAACAGAACTGACCAACATGTGGTATCAGAGCATATGTTGATTAATCAGTTCTGTTTTCATATCCGTTATTCTGGGATTTAAATATGGAAAACAGAAGTTTTGAAAACTCAATAAAACTCACAACTGTTTTCGGGTCATATGTGCTGAAATCAATGTTTTTCGGGAAAATAATGTTTTTAAATGACTCGGAATCATAATGGTAAATCTTAATTGTATCGAAATCTGTTTAAAGCCTTAAAATTCAGGTTTCGGATTCCAGAATTATGTTTTATTTTTTTAGGGTTCATCATGTGTTCTTAGGAAAATTCGAAATTCCTTTATGTTTTGGAATGTAGTTAGGATTATTGAGTGTTTTTCCTGTTTGATCCAATTTTATCTTTTAAGTTTATTCGAAAACTGTTAATTGATAATCAGATAAAATTTTCGAAATATTTTGACAAAATTAGATCATCATTAAAACAGGAAACCATATCTCAAAATCCCTTAGAATTCGAATTTTCAGTTATTATCACAATAAACGGCTATTAACAGTGGGCTCGAGACCATCAGATTACGACTCGAGACCATAAGATTACGACTCGAGACCATCAGTCTCGACTCGAGACCATAAGGTCATAACTAGAGACCATAAGGTTGCGACTCGAGACCATAAGGCTGAAACTCGAGACCGTGGCTGCGACTCGAGACCTCATTATGAGTCGAGATCTCATAAAATAAAGTAGTCGAGACCATGGTTCCGACTCGAGACAAAGGTTGCGACTCGAAACCTCATAACTGACTCGAGATCTCAAAACTCAGTCGAGACCTAACTCGAGACCTCACTCGAGACCTCATTATTTTTAGGCAGTTTAATGTGCACCCCCAGCGAACTCACCGCGGAGTTCGATCCGCGCTAACAGGTGGTTTGCTACTAAATAATTGGTTTTTGTAATTACTTACTTAATTAATAAGGATCAAATAATGTTTTACAAAACCAAAATGGCTTTACTTGAATGAGCTTCTGATGTATCATTTCTGGCCAAAGCTGATTTGATACATCTACTTATCGTTCAAGTATTATGAAAGCTATGTTAAGTGTGCATCATAAACATGAATGTCTTAATATCGGGCCAAAGCTGATTTAATTCCTTCATAGATGGCATACTTAACAAGTGCATAACTAAAGTGATTGTCTCAATTTCTGGCCAAAGCTGATTTGTTACAACCACTTTGCACACATGCTTAAATGATTACACTTCTGGCCAAAGCTGATTTGTCTTCGTTTAAGTAGAACTTTAAATAGTCTATTATTTTGATGTTAGTAATAGACATATCACAACCTCTTCACATAATGATCCTTATATTAATGATCCTTAATTAATTTTTATGATCATTTCGTCTGCCTTATTCTTAGCACCCCTAATTTTACTCACTATAATTTTCTTCTATAAATCTATATCCCATCCACTCTAATTCCTAAATCTAATATGCTTTTGCTTAAAGTTTCTATAAGAATTAGCTCTTAAATTAAATCCTTGATTATCTCTTAAGACACGATAATCCTATTGCTCTCTTCTAATAAAGCACTACAGAAGAAAAGTAGAGCATGATGATTAGGATAAATTGAACATGATGTCTCTTATGATAATTAAGAATAAGTGCTGTCACTAAAAGGTTATTCCAGATTAAGTCTTTCCTAAGACTAATCTATAATTGTGGAATAATCTCTAGAACTCCTAAGATGCATGCCTTCATTTAAATTTCTAAACTATAAAGTCAAGTGGTGTATGTGAATATATTATAATGTACAATACCATGACCCATAAAATTAAGGGCTTACACATGGAAATAAGTACATTTTTCCAGTACATTACATACTAAGATTTTCACTTGTACAATTTGATGCATTATAAATCAACTATAACACTCAAAAGTACCAAAGTATAATGAGTGTGTTGATAAGCAACACATGTACATAGAAATAAATGTTTGAAGCTGGAACATAAGTTGTTACTCACCTTAGAACCACTTAAACTTTAAAAGAGGATTGTTCTAAAGTCCATAGACAAAATGCAAGTACAAAATCCCAACTCTAAGGTTCTTCAAGTGAAAATCTCACTGCATAATTATGCCATTAGACTAGGCATAAGCAACGAGACTATCCATTATTCGAAAGAACAGTTGGATAAATTAATTAGATAGTCACTTACTAATGATATTTAAGTCTGATAATTCTTTAATATTCCTATTAACACATGATTAGTTGACGCTAGTTTTAAATGTTTCTTCACCAGAAGTCAACAAATAACTAACATGAGAGTTAGTGACAAAATTAAATGTTAAGACTATAAGAACCATAATAAGCAGTCTTCTAACAACGCTTTTCGATACCTTATATATATTCTGAAGATTAATCAGAATATAGTATCATAATTAAGCAATGTTATGAAGGTTGTGAGGTTTGCATAGTCGACATAAAGTCACACTTATCTTAAACTCTCATTTTATTTGTTCTAAATATCTGGATAGAAACATTACTAAGATGAAACTAGATGATACCTTACTTTTTCACAGCTTTTGTCATCATGCAAATGAGAATTTGACAAAAGGAAAATGAGACTTATAAATTTCATCCATTATAACCAAAATTCATGAGAAATCATGACATGGTTAATGAGGATGATTTTTTCATCTAATCTCATTCGAAGTGATTTTAAATCATGACGTTAAAGCCCTAAAATATGACTTGGCTTAAGGAATAAGCATGGGTCCATCATAAGTCATTCATTGACATTCGTGGAACTTATTCCAAACGAAATATTCAGACATAATTCATTTATCATTTAAAAGACTATCAACTTGTATCTAAATTTTGTCGCATATGGCCCACTGTTTTAGAAGAAATCTATTCATATATGTACTTAATAAGATTTCTATTAGATATGTCCCTAAAGTTTCTTATGATATCTGGACATTAAAGAAATCAAATAAAGTCTAACATATATATGATAGGTTCCCACGTCACGTACCTCATTGAAACTTCTCTTGTAGCATTTTAGAGATATCACAGATTAGTGGGAGCATTAAGTGTCTTAATAATAACTTGCAATAGTTGCAAGAGGTGGGGGAGTGGAAATTTTACATTACCTAACTTCACACCTCTTGTACAAGACACTGCTCCATCTTGACACTGTTCTATCATAACTTGTCTCCTTAAAATCTAATGCTACTCTTACAAAAGTTTCATAGTTGCTTAATTGTGGGCACACTTAGATTTCTTACCTAAACTAACATAATCCTCAACAAGAGAAACTATAACGACTAACGTCATTAATTTGTGTTTCTCTATTAGAATTTGTTGGTCGTTACATATTGACACTAAGCATGCTGAGTTCCCAAATATTGCTAAGGTTAGTGGGAGCAATCAAAGTCCTTATCATGACTTGTAAGGAATACAAGAGGCGGGGGGAAGAGTGTCATTAAATTTCACTCCGAATTTAACTCCAATTACACCTCTTGTACACCATACTGCACCAAGTCTTACAAACTTAGAATCCTGAAAATGATAGCAACCTAACCAAGAGCTAATCCATAAAGCTGAAACTTTTAAAACCCACTAATCAACTCAGGAGGTCATCTAGGTTTAAAAGCCTACTAACTTTGATGATTACATAACCTCCCTAATGAAGTTGAAATGGATTTTGGAAAAGTTTACTGATCCAATCTCTTCTAATTAAGCCATTAGTGTCAATCAATCTTCTAAATGGAATAAAACAGTTTTCTAGTAAAACTAATTTTATGTGTTCGTATGGGATTTGATTGAATTACCTAAGAGTGTTCATAACTAAACCAAATCCTGAAATAAGAGTTAAGACACGAAGAGGCATGATTGATTGTCAAAGGTTATACTTAGGAAGAGACAAATCATCAATGATTTCTTTGAGGATCATCACTGTTCTAGTAGCTTATAATAGTTTAAAGCTACATTAGATGAACATTAAAAGAATTTTCCCTAACAAATTGGATGACACATTTACATGTTCATAAAACAACCTGAAAGTTCCAAACTGAAGGTTAAAGAACAGTTTGTCTATAAGCCAATAAAATCCATGTATGGGTTAATGCAAACATCATCATGTGATGAAATCTTAACGTAATTATTTTCATCAACAACCAAGTGGATTAATGTACCTACCTCAAAATGAGTGGGAGCAACTAAGATAAACTTGTCTATATAGATGATATTCTTTTGACAAGTATATGTTGCATAAATCAAAGCATTGTTAACACAAACTTTGATATAATAGATCTCAGAGATATCTCTTATGTGATTGATATCATAACAAGCCGAGATAGACCCAATGGGACATTAGTTCCGTTCCATAAGTTTAACATTTAATGGGTCCTTACATATGTAACAAACAATATTGCTTTTCCTTTAGAGGATAATAGGATAAATAAGATTATTTATTTACGCTTCATTAATTGGAAGCCTTATGTAAGTTTAAGTCTATACTCGTTTAGATATTACTCACATTGCAACACATTAGATATGTCTAGATTAATGTGAAGCATCTAATGGAGTATTACAATATCTTTAAAAGAAACGGAGACTACAATTTAAAGAAGAAGTGAGAATTAAAATCGGTTTATTACTCTAACTTTGAAATATTCAAAGATGATAAAAATGTAATTCCGGTATATCTTTATGTCAGCAGACAAAACCTATCTCATGGAGGAGTCATAATGCACTGATATCAACAACCTATGTTATATCGACATAATATAGTCAGTAAATGTTGTTGGAAATTTATCAGTGGACTCATAAGTTTATTAACTCCATATAATTAATGTTTTGAAGACTTAGTGTGATAAAGTCAGCTACCATGACTCCTTGAACAGTAACAGTTCAAGAGGTGCTGCATTAAATTTCGATACGCAATTAATTATTCGTTTATGAACGAATTGAGGAAACTAAGTTTTGTATCGAATACATTCATGATGTGCTTAAGGATCCTATAACTAAAGGGCTATTACCCATAAGTCTTATTAAGAGAGCTCATAGACGGGTATTAATTGATGGTTGTGCGCAATTGCATATCGTACTATGAATGACTAAGTATTAGTTAATTTTCCTCATCAGTTTGATTTTCTATGTCTCTAAGAATATGTCAAGTCGACATAATGGCATATAGACAAATAAAGTTACAAATCAAACAAAGGGCTTATGCGTATTTTGATCATAACGATTAGGTTTTAAATTAAGGCTATAGTATGACTAATGGGGGTCCTGAGTCCCATAATGATTCAATGGCTGTATTTCTCTGCTATAGTACTTGTTTAAGGCTAAAATGAGTGTTAACTCCTGATCAGGCTTATCTAACACTCATAGTAAATGATTACTCGGCTAAGTGGGAGAATGTAAGATTAAATATATTTATTTTATATTTAATCTAGTAGCCATTATAATCATTTACATTATATGGATCAAAATATATAACAATCCTATTAAATAATTAGTTGGTAATTGTTGATGGGCCTAATTACCCTTATTAACTAATTAGGGTTTCCTCCTGGGTGCATATATAAGGAGAATAATGTGGAGGTTAAAGGGTTACACAATTACACAAACCCTAATAACACATAACATCACAATCGACCTCCTCTCCATAACCGATTCCCTTGTCGGTTTCTCATCATCACCATCATTAGATTGCACCCTAAGGAGGAACCAGACCAAGATGACAATCATGTCAAACCTTATTGCTGCGTCTCCATCTGGATTCTCTGCTGGCCTGTACTGCTGCAATCAGGTATGTTTTCATGTTTTCCATTATGCCTAAAACAGAACTGACCAACATCGAACACGTTCACGAACATAAATGAACGAGCGCCGCCTCTATTCATGTTCATTCATTTAACTAAACGAACGAAATTTCTTATTTGTGTCCGTTTGTTTAATAAACGAACGAACGAACACAAACGAACTTCTCGCCGAACGTTTGGCTCGTTTGCAGCCCTAATGGACCGCACAAATGAAAACGTCGGTTTTTTTGTGAAACTGATAAAACCGACGAAACCATCGTGTGGGAAACCATAGATTTGTGTTTATTTGGAAAAGTTGTGTAGGTGTTTAAAGGAAACAACAAAGAATTAGGCAAATTCGGACAAAATCTAAAGGTTCAATGAACTTTCTCAATATCGCTTTATGAGATTCCCACATGTCTTTAACTATCCAGTATCCACTCAACTTTCCTACATAAAACCATTATTCTTTCCATCTCAATCCCATGTTTTATCTCCAACTTATCTTGGTTCATATTTACTTTTAGATTGCTACCAAAATCCACACTATGGCGTGTTAGGATGAACCTTCGTTAAGTTGTTACAATTATTATGATTTTCTACAAAAAAAAAAAAAAATGATTTATTCATTAGTATGTTCCCTTTAAGTATTTGTAGAAACATTGTATGTTGGAAAAGTATTCATAAACTACCCTTTTTAACCGCAAATTACTAAAGACCTTAATTTCATCTTTATCTTGCATTAAAGATTTGAACCCACAATCTCATATTTGTAAGGAGAGACACAATTCATAATCATAAACTACCTACAAACGGGCGGACAAAAGTCTAAAAAAACATAGGTCAAACACATACTATACATTGGTCATGTTGAATTATATTACTATTACTATTCTAGAAAATATATTTTGGTCACAATATAAATTTCAACCTGATTTTACCGGCATAGTTGTCCAAAGCCGGTGATGGTCAAGTGAATCCTTTTACAAGAGACGACAATCATGACACATCATACATATGCATGTGTAATTTGACCATTATATTTTCATGTAAGCATGGAATAGTTGCAAAGTGGGTCTTAAAGAGATATTAGAGTGCCTCCAACGTGAATAGTTTAGACCTAAATCTTATATGTGACGTTAATTCAGATCTCAATCCTAAAAAATACGTTTTTACTACAATGTCAAACCAATTCAGACCTTTAAATCAGCATCCACCTCGTCACCTACTTTTTGATAATCTATATCTAATTTATTTCTATTATAATGAATTATTTTATGCTTCGTTTCTAATAAATTATATTAAATAAATTAAATTAAAAATTGGATAATAAACAAAACAGAAAAATATTCTAAATAATATAAATTAAAATTGAATATTAAAAAAACACAAAATTAAAAGAGAAAACACACATTAAAAAAAAACTTGCAACATTTTATAAAAATACAGGCATTAAAATTAAATAAAAAACACAGTTAAAATGAAAATTTTACTCCTCCTCCATACGTGACCAAATGTGCTCAAACAAATTTTCAACTTATTTCCACCTTAACGACTTGTTATGACATAATGTAACTAGGTGTAACCTAAAACGATCATGAACACATGACGCGCCTCATTAGTGGACTTATCATTATACACAGATCATAACACCTAAAGGGATTTGTTATAACCGAATGCGAGTATGTGTTACATGAAATCTATACTATATTATAATGCACGAGGGAGAGGTATTTTAAGATACCAAAAAAATAAGAACTTTTTCCCTCTTAATTTATAAATACACCCCTAAAATGAGGGTGAATTGGTCTTTTAAACAATAATTATATTTTAGTCCCTCATCTTAATACACTTAAATCCATTAGTTTTAACATAATTATGAGTAATTAGTTACATTTTTCCCCCTCCACAACAAACTTATAATTTTTAACGTATTATTGTCGTATCTTATAAACTATAATGTTTAAAAAAAAGTATCGTGACGACCTATTCATTTTTGTCGACATTTCGACAGCTGTCTTAGTCAGTATTGACGTGTGGATTAAAAGGTACAAGTAGATGATACTTTATTATACAATTAATTAAAGCTCAACGTACTTAGTCGTTATTTCAGAATGTTTAATAGCTACAAAATGTCAAGTGATTAAATATCGTCAATTTAATCCTCTCATCTAGTTTACACTTTAATCCCTCATCTTTAACAAAATCAAAGATAATTAGTTAATAGTCACACTTTATCCCCTTATAAAAAACTACCCCTACACGATTTTTAAACGGCCATAACTTTGTGATACGCTAATATATTTTTTTAATTACACCATATAAACGTGTAAGTTAATCTCCTTATTTGAATATAATATTACTATAGTTTTTTTAATTAAAAAGATTGATATATTACGTAATTAGCAGTGTCTAAGGGTGAGTAATAACTGAATTATTAACCGAAACCGAAATCAACCAAAACTGAATTAACTGAAAACTGGTTAACTGAAACCCGAATTAACCAAAAACGGTTATCGATTTTTTTATACATTTATTTAACCAAAATTAACTTAAACGAACCGTTCATATTTTCATATATTTATAGCTTTTATAACTTAAGTTCATGTATTTCATATTTATACCTCCATTCCAAGCGCCTATACATCCATTTCATGTATTTCTAATCAAAAGTTTTAGCCCCAAGTTTGGTTTTGGCTACTAACCAAAATTAAATGAATCAAACCAAAAACCGTTCTAACTGAATAAACCAAACCGATTAATTGAAAACAGATTGGTTAATAAAATAGACAAATCAATGACCTCAATTTCGGTTGAGGATAATAATCTAACCAACCGAACAATGCACATCGTGGCAATGTCTGTGTTTCCCGCAGCATCGCGCGCGCACCTACCGGTTATTAACCAAAACCTGGTTATTGGTGAGCAATAACTGAATCATTAACCTAAACCAAACCGAAAACAGACGAAACCGAAGAAAAATCAACCAAAAACTGAATTACCTGAAAACTGAATTAAGTAAAAACCGGTTATCAATTTTCTTGTACTCTCATTTAACCAAAATAGCTTAACCAAATCATTCATATTTTCATATATTTATAGCTTTTATACACCCGGTTCATATATTTCATATTTTATATCTCAATTTCATATATTTATACTTTCATTTCATGTGTTTATATTTCAATTTCATATATTTCTAAGCAAAAGTTTTAGCTCATGTTTGGTTTTTGCTATTAGCTGAAATTAAATGAACCAAACCAAAAACCATCCATCTAACCTAATAAACCGAAGTGATTAACCGAAACCAATTGGTTAAAAAAATAGACTAACCGATGACTTTGATTTCGGCTTCGGTTGAGAATAATAATCGAACCGACCGAACCATCCACATCACAATGAAATGGATTACCCGATTACTTCGGTTTTGATGTATATCTATCACAATAATTCTACAATAAATATATTATATGAATAAGAACACTACCAAAAACGGGTATCGCAATGCAATGCAATGTGTTGTGTGTCGTGTCTCTCCCGTCGCATCGCGCGAGCAACCTGCTAGTAACTCATTAGTTGACTAATCATCTAAGATAGGTCGTGTTAACTTTTGGAGGGGGGGGGGGGGGTAAGGTTTTGAGTATATTGTGTAGCTGCATTCGTGCGATGGAGTTCAGTCGGTTTATATGTTTCCGAGTTTGGGTTCTTAGTATGTAGTAGATTCATGAAACTATGCATTAAAACCTCATTTTTTAACTAATAAACAATGAAACATGTGTTTGTAACAAAAGAAGATATTTCAAAATGAGTATAATGTAGCGATGCATTACCACCCTTTTCATATTCCTATTAGATGTAGAATTAGATCATTTCTTATAAACGGACAAATTAATAAACAAATAAAAAATGCTCAAACAATTTCTTGATACCTAACAAAGAGGATTCCAAAATATATAATCTGTATAATTAAAATTGCATGTTTTCATTAGGAAATTAGAATTATAAAAGTAGCAATCATTGTATGGTCAATTGGTTCAATGGAAACCGATGACTTGTAATTGATCCATGGGTTTCCATTTCTGGATTATGGTCCTATAGGCCCAACGGGCCTCTAAGGACTTTTTTATATACATAGGCTAGATCTAATAAGTGCGGGACTTTCCCGTCTCAGTAGCCGGTAGATCCTCTCATGTGTGTGGTTGTCAAGATGGTGTTGATTGACGATAATGGCGATTTTTAGTAGGAGGAAGGGTGGAAGGTGACGGAAGCTAGTGTTATGACTTGTGAGATAAAGATTCAGATAAAGATTAGACAACATTTTTTTAACTTCATCAAAGATCACACAATATGAGGTGGTTAATTGGTTATTAACTTGAAAGAGCCAACCGAATCCGCTCTAGGTGTGAATAAACAAAACCTTTTTTTTAATGGCAAATTTCTTTTTAATTCATGTCGTTTGTAGGACTTAAGACATCCCCCTCTCAAAGTGTTTAAAGACTGACTCATGAGTCGTAGCTGTTAATACTATATTATTGTGTGACAAATAGTTATAACTTTAAGGTAGTTAATGCATATAAAATAAGACTATTAAAAATAAGGAGCTTCGACTAGACCAACACTAATATATAATCATACAAAAATTTATTTGTACCATAAAACTTCAAATTGTTTCAATAACACCATACTTACTCTATAAAATTCAGTTTTATTCCATAATAAGATAACCAAAAGATTTCATCATACTTTGTGTCACACAAAGGGAAGTGACCATTATTTATAACTACCCCAAACCAAGTTGTACTTCAACATTATTGTTTACTCAGCAAAAACAGTAAAAAAAAAAAAAAAAAGAGAACACAGACGCGATGACGAACATGATCACTGAAACGCACACGGGATGTAGCATATCCTGGATCCCCTTAATTACCAGAATCAGCAAATCTGGAAAATAACAAGTCAAAACAGTTAGAAAATTTGATTTTTAATTACTTAGATTGTAATAAACTAATAATATAGTGTATATTTTTTTTATAGTTTACCCCAACTCGCTAAGCTTCAAGTAGGACTCAGCAAAGGCTTGAAAGAAAGCATTTTGATCCTGTTATTGTAAATAAAACAAAGCCCATTATTGTTAGCACTTATGGTTATGGTATTAAAATTATAAAAGTGACATTATTACATTGCAATAAACAAGAAAATGTACTTACTGCAGCGAATTTCTCGACAAGAGGTCGAAAAGCGGGGTCTTCAACTAGTGCTTTATCGGAAGTTAACTGAATCAGCCCGGCCTTCTCACCAGCTAAGAGTTCTCTGTTGCGGGTTCAACAAAATGATACTTAATGATAATGAAGAATGTAAAGTTTTAAAAAAGGGACCAAAAATTTGTAACAAAGCTTACTTGAAGTAACTATTGTCAAATACCATCGGGTTGGATGTCCATGATCCATCTTGTCCGGATCGTTCCTTGTGGGTAGATCCCTAGAACAAGTAAACATGTTACAACAAGCAGGTTGGGTAACAGATCAAAATATGTAACCTTTGTGCTCATTGGTTTGACCCGAAATATTTTTTTATCTAGGATTTTATTCTTTTAAATAATATATATTATATAATGACATGTGGTATAAGTGTATGAAAACAAACCAATGTATGTGCACCAGAGAGAGCAACAATATCTTGGTCAGTGAGACCCATGGTGTTCACAAACACATTCCTCAACTGGTCAGGACCTGACATATATTTTATATAAATATAAAGTATTAATGATGCCACTTTAAAAGAATTCAACATAATTAATTTCCATAAATTGTCAATTTTCTTCACCAACCTTGATTAGGAAGAGGAAGACGACCTTCTGGAGGGGGAGCATCCAGGTCCTTGAAGAATGAAAAATCAATTATAATTTACAATAAAATATATTATATAATGGCAAATAAAACATTTAAATATATTATATAGAAATTAAGAGCATTGATAATATTATGTAAACCAAACCGATCATTGTACCAACTGAACCAGACATATAACCAACCATAATACTGGTTCACTGGTTGAAACAGTTAAACCAGACCCAAAACATAATGATGTCATAACTAATTTAAAAAAAACTATATATTACATTAATTTGAATACTATATTGTTACGTTGGTTATATTTAAATGAATAAAAAATATGTTTTTTAGAGTGAAAAAAGTATAGAATAATAAGAGAATTTTCAAATGAAAGTATCTAATTTTGTTACTTATATATACAACAATATTTTTTTAGATTGTTTCAAATAGTAATATTTATGCATGACAAAAAGTATTGTAAAAAAAATCTAATCAACACAAGTCCAACTAGTGAGAGGGGTCATTGAATATTGATTCAACCACTAAACCAGGTCAGTCAATACAACCATACCGGTTCAACCAGTCTTCTGGTTTAACCGACATTGAAAAGCACATACCGTCCTCCCGGGGTTGAAAGTAATTTGTGGTCCTCCGGTACTTTCAACCGCGACAATACCAGCCATCTATATATCAAGATAAATGTAGATTAATATTGATCCACAACATAACTTAAAAAAAAATTTATATAATTATATTGTATCATGATCATAGTTACCATATAAAAGTCACCATAGGAAACAAGTGGGAACTTCTGTTTAATAGGCTCTAACAATTCAACAGCAGTGTCAAGCCCAACATTAGGACCATGGTTTTGCTCCGATTTAAGCTTCATGGTACCGAACGGACCTCCGGTCTTCGTATTCACATCGAAAGTCCCAGCCGAGTGAAATCTGGAGAGCAATAACAACATTAAAACACGAATAAAAAATTACCAAAAAAGGAGAATTCAATTCGTCTTACGCAAGTCGAAGCACTAGAGGAGCGCATTGCTTCTCGGTGATGAAGGCTCGAAGCTCACCCTTGGCTTGATCGACAGCCGACTTGTGCTCCTCACTTAAGCTCGGGTAGATCTTCCCCATCGTCTCGATCTAAACTTACCATAAAATCAAACAACAATGTGAAAACTGAAATTAAGTGCAATATTGAAATATATAGTGTGAGGAAATCATGATTAATCATAGCAGAACCAGAGGGGTCAAGTGAGTCCGCTGACTGCCCTAGAATTTCACATTTTAACTTTAAAACTTAATTTGTTAACATAAACATTAGTTTGACCCCTCAATTATAACCAGTATTAAACAGAACCGTCTACTAACAAGTTCTGGTTTTGTCACCTGTATTCATGAATCAACCAAAGCTAACATAACATTTTATACGCAATTTGTTGCGCGTTAAACAATCGATTAGAGAAAGATTGACGTACTAGTTAATTGAATATGAATGTAGAAGTTAGAAGTGAAGGAGTGAGATGAAAATGGTCACAAGCTACCATTTTATAGTCATGGGAGTTTTAGTTGGGGGTTTCAACTTGATTATGTGAGCCGTTGGATTAATAAATTGTATGACTTGGACTTATTTGACGGACCAGATTAACTTGAGCCACTAGGTTGACAGTTTGAATGTATAAATAATAAATAAATGAATTAAAATGGTACGTTTTGACATATTTATTAAGGTTGTGGGTATTAATGTATAAATAATAATAAATGAATTAAAATGGGACGTTTTGACATATTTATTAAGGTTGTGGGTATTATTCAATTGTAAGTTTGTAAGTTTTAAGTTTTTTGAGGTTTTTTTTTTTTTTTTTTGGTTTTTATTAGTGTCCAATTAAATTTATTTTAGCAATCAAGGCCCTATTTTAACTTCATTTAAGATGGTTAATTTGGTTTTTTAACGGGAAATTACAAAAACGATGAGAAATAGGTTGGTGATTATGACTTTAAACTTAAGCTTACAACATTTTTGCCGAAATTATCATTTATTTCGTGTGGTAAAAAGTTGTTTCTAGAATTTAAATATATGTTCATTAAATAAAAAGTTTACTTTCAGTATGTTATATAAATAAAAGCATATTTACAAGAATATATGAACACATACACACAAACAAACACGAACACATGCGCACATGTAGTTATTTGTTAAAATGAGCAATACAACATCCGTTTCACTATAGCCTAGATTACAAGTCGTTGCGTGATCGTGTTATTGAAGCGAAGATCATTTCACGAAGTAACATTGGAAGTAGAACTTTTATTTCAAAAATCAGTTTTTCACTATCTAATAAACGAATACCTTTCAAGCTACAAAGAAGATAGTCTCCGCTTTATGTTCGTTTCGCAATAACAATAAACAAAAGACAGGGTCAATCGTTATTAAAGGCTGGTTGGTTTGTTTCTAAGGCAGCCTGTTTTCACTCACGGTCAACTCTACGTGGCATCTCAAGAGTTAAAAGCATGACGGCTTAAAATTTTTAATCTTATACAGTGATGGAAAAATCACAAACAAAACAACCAATGTTGTTTACAAAGAGATATTCTTAAATTTATAGTTTTATATTGGATAAAATTTATTATAAACAAATTCGACGTTTTCATCATAAACGTATAATGATATTTGTAATACCTTAAAAACATATTGTTTAGTCTGTCCTGTGAAGTTCACGGGAATTAGCACTAGTTTTAATTATATAAACCATAGTTATCAAATGCATTAGACGCACTCTAGGTGCAAAGGGCTTGCTTCTCGCCTAGGCGAGAAGCGCAAAAAAAGCGATGGCCTGAGAAAAAAAAAAGCGCAATCAAATAAAAACATTAAAAAAACAAAGTTATGAACCGAAAAAACCCAAATCCTTAAAATTCCAAAATCGTTCAAATATAATAAAGCTTAAAATAAAACCAACATTATTATGAATGACCAAAATATCCCAAAACCAAAACGGTTAAGACTTGAAAACAATAAAGTTCAGACTTCCAAAACTAAATAAAACTCAAAACCAGTTGTTCTTCAACTTTAAAGATCATCGTAGTCGGAATCGTCATCCACAGCAATTGCCTTGCCTTTTCCAGCAGCAGCATTCACTTGTTCTTCCTCTTGTTCTTCTTCGGAATCTTCATCAACCAATCTTCTTGAACTAGAAGGCCTTGAAGTTGAACGCCTTGAAGCAGACTGCCTTGAAACAGATGCCCTCGAAGCTGACGGCTGTGAAGCAGCCGGCTGTGAAGATCTTGTATTGTGTATACGCTCCCCTGCTCCACTCGCCTCTCCTACAACATCCCAAACCAAATCTCCATCATCAGTAAAAACCCTGTCTTCACCCATCTTTCCTACTAACCATTCATTGCTATCATCAATATCAGTCAATGAAAAGGGATCATATGCCGCATCCACATCGAGTCTATTCTTTAGCATGTTATTGTATTTAACATAGACGAGATCATGTAGTTTTTTATGCTCTAGACGATTCCTCTTCTTCGAGTGGATCTATTTAAGATTTGTATAAATATTAGATACAAGAAACCCTCAATCGTAATTCATAATTAAATTTTAGATTGGAATACTTACATGCTCAAATGTGCTCCAGTTTCGTTCACACCAGGATGAACTGCACGTTAAACTTAGCACTCTAATAGCTAGTTGTTGCAAATTTGGAGTGCCTTTCCCATACAACTTCCACCATTCAGCTGTTACATACACTCAAATTTGACACATTATACATATAAAAATAAAGTCTATAATCTAGGTAAAAAGTATGTTAACAATTAACTTACCAGGTGCTATTTTACCATGTTGTCGCTTTGCTGTTTCTAGACTAAAAAATCCAGACTGGTCCACCCAATGAATCAACTCAACGTTAATCTTATCTTGTGTGTCCTTGTTTGTCTCAAGCTTGTCAATACATTCATGTAGTCCAAGGGACACTTCTTTGTCGCTTTCAATGTCCACATTGTAGCAATAAAACTCTGGGTTAAGATAGTAACCCGCTGCGTGCAAGGGATGGTGAAGTTGGCAGTTCCATTTCTTGTCAATAATTCCCGACACAACAATGTAATCTTCATTATCTTCTCATCCTAAAGCTGCTGCAATTGCAGTTTTTGCTCGTTCCATACCTTCGTACACGTAACCAATCGCGGGTTTTTTCTCATTGTCGACAATTCTAAGCACTCGAACAAGAGGACCCATGATTTTCAGAGTGAACAGAACATTGTTCCAGAAAGTTGGGGTAAAAACAATGTCATTCGCTCTTGCACCCTTACGTTCTTCAGCCCGTTTACTTGTCATCCACTGTTCGCTAGCAAACATATTTCGAAGTGCATTTTTGTTTTTGCAAGCTTTGTAATGTAAGAAACGTGGTTGCAAACCTTGTTACTCCACTCCTTGTTAGCTCGTTGTTTTTAGTGAACTCCCTCATTAAGTTCAAGACAAAACTATGGTTATAAATATAACCAACAACGAAGATAGCTTGTTCAATATTTTTTTTCACATCCGGAATCTTACCGATATCTTTTAGCATTAGATCCAAGCAGTGCGCTGCACATGGTGTCCAAAATAGATTTTCCGCTTTTCCATTCATTTTACCTACAAAAGAATGTAAAATAATTTGTTATAAACAGGTTGGTGCAATTTGATAAGTAATCATAAACGAAAAACATCAAAAAATAAATTAACCTGCTAGCTTAAAGTTGGCCCCATTGTCGGTAATAATCTGAACAACATTTTGTTCCCCAATCCTTTCCACAAACCCATCTAGGAGCTCAAAAACCTTTTCACCAGTCTTCATATACGACGATGCATCAAAAGACTCCATAAACACCGTTCCTTTAGAACCGTTGACAAGAAAGTTAATCAACGTTCTTTGCTTCCTATCTGTCCATCCATCCGACATTACCGAACAACCGTACTTAATCCACTCAGTTCTATGAGTTTCGACCCACTCCTCCACATGTTGTACTTCATTTTTTAGTAACGGAACGCGAAGCTCATGGAATGATGGAGGCTTTAAATGCGGCCCATAGTTCCCAACAGCCGCAAGCATCTCTTTAAAGCAGTCCATATTAGCCACATTAAATGCAACCCCAGCCTGGTAGAAAAACGCTGCAATGGACTGTATTGTTTGGGCTCGGAGCTCTTTATTACAAGCATCCTTCATGCTTGTTTGAACTTATTTTCCTTTACCTGTTTTTAAAAACATTACAGAGTCTGTTACAGCCATAAAAACACTACTGATTTGATTAACTCACACAGAATTTAAAAACATTAATCAACTAAGACAGCCTTAAAAACACTACTGAATTGATTAACTAACACAGAATTTATAAACATTAATCAACTAAGACAGCCATAAAAACACTACTGAATTGATTAACTAAGACATAATTTATAAACATTAATCAACTGAGACACACATTAACAGGCCACTGATGTGATTAACTGAAAATAAAAAAGAATTTATCATACCTTTTGAAAACATCACATCTAATGGCCCCTTCACATTAGTCGTCTTCTGCCTCTTGTTTTGATGAGCAGGTATCTCTATAACTTCATCATCCTCCTGTTCATCAGCCAAATCAGCCAACCCATCATTTGTTTTCTTGGCCTTTTGGCTCGCAACATACGCCTTCAACTCGTCTTTAACCTCCTGTGGACACCTTGTACATGACTTGACGTTTCTGTTTCCTCCAATTTGGTGTAGTTTAGCACGAAAAATTCCACCTTTTGTGATCTTCTTGCAAAAGTTGCATGAAACGGCATTTTTATCATTAGGATTCCTCAGATGATTGTACTTCCATCCAGGGTCCGTTTTCCTGCTCTCGGATGGTCCATCATCTTGAGAAGCCATAGCCTGTAGCATAGTTCCGATGGATTAACATGTACATGAATGATAAAAGAATAAATAACTAACTGACAGAAACACATACCTGTGGTTTTTTTGCCGGCAGAAACTAACAGAACTGTGAAGGTGAATGCTGTGGCTGTTGCTGCGTATAGTCTGTTATATACAGACTTAATATTGTATAAAAAATAATATATCTCTTAAGTATTTGAAATTCAAAATATCTTTTAATAATATATAAAGATTTTCTGAGATATGATTCCTAAATAATTAAACTTAGCTGTAAATAAAATCTGGTTTGTTATTAGAGATAAGGTTTTTTTAAAAAAAAATCGTTGCTTTTTTCATCTAGGACACAAAAGCGGCCAACCCTCGCCTTGCTCGCCTAGGTCGCCCAGGCGACCAAAGCGATCGCTTTTAATAACACTGATATAAACTATGAATATAGATGAAATCTAACCGATTTTCATAATTTTCACTGTTTTTAAGCCCTGATTTTTAAAATTAAATGAACAATATAATTTACATATTATAATTTAGCAACAAGTTATAGCATAGTAGTGTTTTACCTCATGCTTTGGGGGCTTCTCAAAAAAATTAGCATTACACTTTTAACCCATAACTCTTTGATTTTTTACTTTCAACCAAAGTTTTCATCTTTTTTCAATTTAACCTCACAACTTTGTTACTTTTAACTTCGGTCCCCTATACTTTATATACTCCTCAAAACTTCCGTTTTACGTTTCATTCTAAATTTTACGAGTTAAAACGGCGCAACGTACGTGTGTGGTTCAACGCTTTTACGTTTTGTTTTACAATACGCTCTAAATTTTGCGAGTTAACATGGTGGAACGATGCATGTGTGGTTCAACGTTTTTACATCGTCTATTTCTCCTGCTTGAAAGGTTGTCGCAACGTGCAGGTCCTAAATCGACTTATTTATTATTTTCTATATTTTGCGTTTCGGTTTAATTTCTCCGCATTAACACGCCGCAACTTTAGTGTTGATGGTCATTGATGGTGGTGTCGCATTAATGCTATTTGTCACGGTTTTACACCCCCGCCGCAACGCGAGGGACTTAATACTAGTTTATCTTTAGTTTACATTAACTTTGACTCATAATAAACGGTAATAACATCAAAACTTATTCGGCTACTCCCATAAATTGAATTATCAAAACAATTTAAACCAGTGTGCAACCCATGAGCCGAGTGTTGTATATATTTAAAGTACAAGCGGCCCAAAAAAGGTATTTGGGGGCCCAACGCCTAAAACACTTATACACACACATATCCAAATACTTATTTGGGTTCATGGATATAAATAACTTGATCCCAACTCTTTTTCAGGCTTTAATCATACAACTTTCTTTTACACCTAAGTCAGTTTGTACACTTAAGGATTTGAACCCACACTACTTTAACGTGAGGGCAATCACTGTGGGTTATTAGAAATAGCTAAGTGAACGATCATATATAAAACATGTTGATACACTCACACAACCAACACGAGAAACCAGGTCGGCGTGCTTACATTTCCCGACGTGTTATACGTCGCTCCCATTTTTAGCCCTGATGTATAAGATAGCGTATAGTAGTAGACCTCGGTGTACAATATGTTGGTTAGCGTATTATAGCCAATTACATGTCTTGAATCTTGAATCTAGTTACTCAATTCAATCATTGTTTACATTAAGCTTTCGCTCACGAATTATTTATGATTTATTTATTACTCGGGTGCTTGTGAAATATCTTCATTTCGGTTGGTCACAAGCCTATCTTTAGTACACGTTCACACCAGTCGATCACACAGCTATCCGGGTTCAAGTGGATTTGCTTGAGCCAGAAAATGTTTAGATGATTATTTATCTATAAGGTCACGTAGCATGTCATGTTCAAGAAGCCTAAATTCTAAACCTTACGGCGCGTTACAATCTAAAAAGCTATGAGTCTAAATGTAAACAAAATCTTCACTGGACCAGATCTAGAGGTTGAGGGTCCAATGGGCTGGTCATTAATAACTGGAGCCAATTAGAGCGACCCGATTCGTTTGATGAATTTTGTGATGCTCTGGATGACGATTAGCGATTTTCGTTTGCTAATCTTTATGACATGCTTTTGGTCAAATTGGCTCCATGCTAGCCACTAGGTAAACCATGATTGTTGTCTACTACTCAAGCGACTCATAATGCAAAATATTTTTTAGATAATTTTTTGAAACCGCAAACTAATATCTATACAATCGGTGTTCATACATTTGTGATTAGGTTCAGTTTCATTAATAATGTCTCTTATGTTGTGCTAAGCGTCATCACTTTAGTGTTACCATGAGTTCTTCGACTTTGATGCGCTTATCCACGTTGCCCTATCGATTATAAACGTGTGTTATTTTTTGTTATAACAGACGCCTCGCCACAACGCGCGGGCATTCTTACTATATTATAAAAGAAGAGAAGATGAATAGTGTTGTACTACATCTAATCTATTGCATGTTTTAAAAGTTTATCAATTTCTTTTTTTCTTTATTCTATTTTCGTCATTTAATGTATACTTTTTTTTTATTTACATTTACATTGCATTACATTACATTACATTACATTACATTACATTCGAGTATAAAAGAAGAGAAGATGAATAGTGTTGTCCTACATCTAATGCATGTTTTAAAAATTCATCAATTTTCTTTGTCCTTTATTCTATTTCGTCATTTAATGCAAACTCTTTTTATTTACATTTACATTAGCATTACAGGGGATGGTTCAAATGAAAACCACTTTTATTGTGAAAACTCGAAAACTAACTAAAAAAAGCCTAAAAAACACATAATTTTTTTTTTTCAATTTTTTTTATAAAAATCGCTAGTTTTTATATATAAAAAAAAACTTTTTTTCAAAAAATTTTTTTTTTTTTTTGTGTAGTGCATATGTGTAATAATACACATGTGTAGTACACATACATATGTGCAGTATTACACATGTGCACTACATTTTTTTTTTAATTTTTTTTTATATTAAAAAACCTGCGAAATTTTGATTGCAAAAAAAAAAAATTAAAAAAATTTTTTTTTTGTATGTTTTTTTGGCTTTTTTTAATTAGTTTTCGAGTTTTCACAATAACTAGTGGTTTTCATTTGAACCTTCCCCTAGCATTACATTACATTACATTACATTATAATATAAAAGAAGAGAAGATGAATACTGTTGTACTACATCTAATGCATGTTTTACAAGTTCATCAATTTCTTTTGTCCTTTATTCTATTTCATCATTTAGTGTAAACTTTTTTTATTTACAACCCATGTAGTTTAAGCGTTGTATTTTTTTCTTTTACTTTAACCAAATTACTTTTCTACCACTAAGTAGTTTTTAACGAATGTGATAACAACGTTTTAGACATATTTTTTAATTTTTCTTTGCTATAAAAAGTGCGGCAAAGGTTTTTTTTAGTTTAATATTTTTTAATGAACACGCCGATACTCTTTTGAATATATTTTTAACTTTTTTTTCTTTGCTATAACGAGCACACCAAAATCGACCAAGTTTCTATCATTTTCTTTTTCGCTTACCTTATTTTTAGAAAAAAATACACCGTTGGTCCTTGTGGTTTCTGTCAAATTTCAATGTCGGGTACTAATAGTTTTTTGTTGCCAAATCAGGTATTAATTTTCTAATTTGTCACAATGTTGAGTACTAAGGCCAAACTTTGTTAACTTTTTTGTTAAGCCTTACTAAAATGACTAAAATGCCCTTTAATAATAATAAAAAAATTTAGTCCTTTTGTAAAACTTAGAAACCGCCTTGTTAAATCAACCAAACAGAAAGCCCGCCTTTCACGGGGTCTTCTTCGGCAAAGTCGCCAGATTCCGGCCATATCGGATCCGGCAAAATTGTCAGTTTAACTCATTTTTTTCGTTAATGTTTATCTCCATCATAATCAAAACTAAAAACTCGTTTGTGTCACGTATAAACTACAAATTTTGTTTATCCGCTAACCCGTTTAACTCCAAAATTACCATCATCATCTTGATCTGTTATATCTTTAATTTCGTCTCTACAACTGATCGAAGCCGCATCGGCATAACAGACTCCGATGATGCAATTCTTGTACATAACATCGCAAACTGGTACGGATATTATGTGACAACCCGAGATTTCAAGGTCTTTCCTCTACGCATCACTTGTTCACGATTCTGTTTTCATATTTCGTTTTGCGTTGTAACATGTGCATGTTTGATATATGATTAATGTATTGTTATGTTTGATTGTTTAATGAAAACTTAAGACTAGTTTATGTTTTATAACTTCATAACCAAGGTCCTTCCCTAACTCCACTTCTGGACGAAACCCTCCTCGACGAAGACAGTTCTTCGTCATCCTCATACTTGACGAAGTATAGGACCTTCGTCATAATCTCTACTCGACGAAGTATGGATCTTCGTCATCACTATACTTGACGAAGAATGGATACTTCGTCATCAAGGGCTCGACGAAGTATAACTCTTCGACGAGTGTATTCTTCGTCGGGATGGGCTTTCGGCCCAAATGAAACGCAGTTCTGCTCGGTCCTGTTCGCACTATTTAAATATAAACCTGTCTAACCCTAAGCTCTTCTCCTCATTTGTGAACATCGGCAGCACCCTTCATCCCCCTCGAAGCCCTTTTGCACTTTCCTGATTATCTCATCATTCGGTTAGCATCCCACCACATTTCACTGTTGTTTGATGATTGTTTTGTGATGCTTGAGATCTACTGTGGATTTAGGGTCTTGTTAGAAACCGTACTCCCATATTGTATTAATTAGGGTTTTGATGTTTCATTGTTTAATCAAGGAAATTAGAACATGCATGATGAGGATTCGATGGCTTGTATTCGTTCATGATCACTTCGCAGTTCAATAATTTTGTTTGTTGAATTTGTATTATGTTATCATTTGTGTATGGATATTGAATAATCGGGATTGTGACATGATGAGCATGATGATTTCTAGGGTTACTTATGATTGGTTTATGGGAATTAAGGAAACTGTTGCCATGAAATTTGTATGAACATGAATGTTAATTGATTAAATCACATTGTTTGATCTGTTTTGGAACATAGAATGTGTTCGCTGAAATTACGGAGATTAGTTAAAAAGGAAAATCTTGAAATTGTATGTGCAGCGACGAAGGTTCTTTCCCCCACGAAGTATCCATGTCGGTGAAGAATGGATTCTTCGTCGACAAGCCTGTGATGAACAATCCAGGAACTTCGTCGCAATCACTTTTGACGAAGTTTAATTCTTCACCAAGAGAGGCTCTTCGCCAGCTTTGATTCTTCGCCGTAGAGCACCCCACGAAGAATGGACTCTTCATGGAGATGCTGTTAGCAAACAAACAAGAACAGTTGTAACATCTTATATAGTTTATAATGTGTATGAGATTTTAATGATTGTTATCTGTTATGTGATGATCTTTGCTATGAATGCACACTATGATTATACGTGAACAATGAGAATGTAAACTGATTACGTGTACATGAACACCATAGGCTTTCACTGATTAAGTGAGAACAAGTAACTAGTCATACCGAGCAAACCAAGGTGAGTTCACTTCTTTCAAATACAAGCATGCGTCCGGTGGGGACAATCAAACTTACAAACAAATAAACGGATTTTCATAAACCCACATCCTCGTAGGGGATGTGAGGCGGATTTCACAAACCCATATCCTTGCAGGGGATATGAAACAGTTTTTCAATAAATGTTGATGTTGGATAATACACTCACTTCTATCACTTAAGTCCCATCATACTACCGGGTTAGTTGCTTGTAGGGCAACGGGGTTATTAGTTGATAGCGCTATTAGGTTTGACACCCTCACGACGTACGTGGATAGGACGGGCGTGAACTAATAACTTTAAAATCATGACCAATGTTTGATAGAGCATTGGAGAAGGGCAAAAAGGATCCGTCTGCGGTATCGAGTTGTTATCAACATAACATAACATAACATAAGTCAATACTTGGTAACAGTCGGTTAAGCAAACTGTGAACTCACCCGCGTTGTCTGATACACTTTTCTGCATGCTTGCAGGTCCTTAGGTATACTGTCATGGAACTTGCTGTCTGGGAAGCTTGAGTGGTCATGGGTCGTGACGTTGGAAACGCTTCTCGCTGATGCATTGTTTTGAAATTTTCATTTTAAACACATTGAATAAATTATTATGCTTCCGCTGAACATGTTTGATTTTCTAGACTGATGTTTGAGTTACACTATTTCATTTAATGGGAAAGTTCTATTTTCTTTGTGGTTCAATGTGATTAGTGGCTAGATCCTGGTACGTCACACGCCTCGCGGGGGTTCCTGCTTGTAGTATTTTTGGGGGTGTGACAGTTTGGTATCAGAGCCACTGGTTATAGTGCACTAGGTTTTAAAACGTTTTCATAAAACCAGACTATAACCAAACAATATCGAAAACGACCATGACACTCAGCTCCAGATTGCAAGGTTCGTCCTCTGTTTACTTTATGCATTACTTACCTAGTAGACATACACCCACAACTTGCATGAAACTACATACTATGATGTGATTACCTGTGTTACATGCTTTAATGATGCTTGATAGTTAAACACTACCCTTTGACTTGTGTGATTCCTAGTTTTGCAATACCCTTCGTTTTATTGTTTAAGTGTGGGGAACCTTCTAGCGCGAGTTAAGAGGCACTGAGATAAGCATGCAAATTGCCTTATTATTGTGGGTGCACACATAATAACAATGCGAGGTGCATGTGAATCCTAGTGAGGCTTAATAAGAGTGAAATGGGTTCTGTTCCACTATCCGTAAAATGTTAGAGTTTCTCAAATCCATGGAAGTCATGGTGATGATTGACTTCAACTCAATTGCGATCCTTATCTTTTTCCACTCCTCTTGTATAGAATCATGAGCGGACATGGCGGACGTAACAGTGGATGTGGAGGCGGCCTCAATGGTGGACGTGGCAACATCGTCATGACTCAAGCAAAGTTGACTGACCTAATTAACACACGCGTGGCTATGTCTTTGGCAGCTCAGCAAGCTGGTACGATATATAACAGACAAAGCATAATATTCGGTCATTTCACTCGATTCTTATTTGTGTGTACTTTCATGGATTGCAAGCCTCAAACTTTCAGCGGGGTTGAGGGTCCGGTGGGACTGCTCCGTTGGCTCAAGAAAGCCGAGTCCGTATTTGCTATGTGTATCTGTCCAGCTGGGGACAGGGTGAAGTTTGCTTCTGGCACCTTGGAGGATGGTGCTTTAACTTGGTGGAATGCTCAGGTGCAGATGCTGGGCATTGAAATGGCAAACACGACTCCTTGGGGTGATTTCAAGGAGCTGATTCGGGAAGAGTACTACCCTCGGGATGAAATTAAAAAGTTGGAGAACGAGTACTATAACTTGAAGATGGAGGGATCCGAGATTAAGGCTTATACGAAACGGTCTCACGAGCTAGCAAACATGTGTCCTAACCTATCCCGACCACCACCCCGCAGGATCGAACTCTACATTAAAGGATTGGCACCACAAGTTAAGGGATTAGTCACTGCAGCAAATCTCGACAACCTACCACGAATCATCAGGCTGGCTCATAAGATCACTGATCAGGAGGTGGAGCGTGGCTCGCTGCCACCACGTGTTGCTGCTACTACTGTTACTACTGCTACCCCCACCACCGACAACAAGCGTAAGTGGAATGACGCAGATAAGGCGACCAACTCGAATCAGTCGCAAAAGAAGCCTGACAACAACAACAATGCAGGGAACAACAATAATGGGAATGGCGGTGGGAATGGCACTCGTGGGAGAGTGTTTACTATTGGAGCAGGCGATGCAAGGAACGATGGCAACGTCATGACCGGTACGTTCTCTGTCAATGGTATTTTCGCTTCTGTGTTATTCGATTCTGGTGCCGACTGGAGTTATGTGTCTATGGGGTTCAGTCGTCAGTTAGGGTTAACTCCAACACCTCTCGAGGTCAAGCACGTAGTGGAATTGGCTGATGCTAAGTCGATAGAAGCCTCACATGTATTATTAGGGTGTAAACTCGATCTTCTAGGTCAAGTGATCGACATTGACCTTCTTCCCATCACTCTTGGAAGCTTTGATATAGTTGTTAGTATGGATTGGTTGTCAAAACACCGAGCCGATATACTTTGCAAAGAGAAAATCGTGCGTGTACCTCTCCCCAGTGGGGACTCGTTGTCTGTCCAGGGTCATCGAAGTGATGCAACCATCAGTCTCATTTCATCCATGAAAGCCCAGAAGTGTATGCGTGTAACACCTCGAAAATTCATGTCCAATAATATATCGACACGTGTCATGGACTTAAAACGTGTAAAGGATTGATTTAGAGGGACTGAAGTTGACAAACAATGAATCTATGTGTGTAAAAGGATTCAAAGTGCCAACAATGAATAAATATATCTTTCAATAACCCTACATGATGTTTATACCCTTAAACGAATGAGTCATGGATCATACGAAGCTAATTGTGGAAGAAAGTGCGAAATTACAAACTACAGGGGTTAAATGTGTCAACATGTTTAAAGTATACCTCTGAGTGACCTTTTAGCGAACCCAAAGCTTTGTAACGATAAATTATGCTCACGAGAATAAGTGATAAAAATTCCACAAGGTTTCGATAAAGTATGAGAAAGTTATGACAATATTCGTATACGAGGGGTTAAAAGCGTCAACATTGAGATTTAAGACTTTTCGGTGATCGTATGAATAACCGGGGACTTAACAAAGTTGGTTTATGACTTGGGGTTCTTAAAAGTCAAGTTTGGGGGTTAAAAGTGCAAGAAACCAAGTTAAAATCAAGTTTGGAAGGACCAGGGACCTAAAGTGCAAATAGCTTAAACTTGTGCAACCTGACCCAACCTTCATACCGACCGCGTAAGGGTCCATAAGGACCTTACGCGGGCTGCCTGGCACTCCCAGCATCAGTAAAACTGCACAGGTGTCTGTTCCAGCAAGTTACACCGACTTTGAAGCTTGGTTTTCGATTCTATGGGCTTGTTTGATGGTTTATAAGGGCCTACGGACACTTGGGATGATCAAGAATCATCCCATAGACTTATGTGTCAAGATCTTGATGAATCAAAGTCCCTATATAAGGTGTTCTTGTTGCTAGTTCAAGGCTCACACACTCAAAATCATTCCAACTCATTTTCTGGAGGTTCCTGGAGCTCAAGCACCCTTCCTTGTGATCATTAGTCGTGCATGATACCTTGGTAAGTGTCATTAACCTTCCTTAATTCAGTTTTGCTTAGTTAATTAGACTAAAGTCAAACCGTCGTAATTAAGGTTTGACTTCGTCAATAATCTTAATTTGTCCAGTCAAATTTCATATTGAAAGTACCTATGAGTTGGTAATTATGTGGGCAATAAACCCTTAAAGGGCACCCTCTGATTCCCACTCTATCTAGGTCAATTGTCGGGTCAAACTTGATATTAAAAAGTCAACAGGAAGCTTATTTTCAAATTATTGCATAATTAGCAATGTAGAAGCTATGCAACCTGTTTTATCACTCATATAACTTGGTAATTAATGTAAGAACATGTCTAAACATGTTCAACCCGACAATTTTCAGTTTAAGCTCGGATTGGAACTGAAAGTCGCATAAGTGGACTTTTACTTTGACTTTCAGTTCTGACCCGTTTGAGCATAGTTTAGGAATGCCTTAGAGCTTTATTAGGACCAAGTTACCTATAAGTATAACCCTCTGAGATTATACAACTTGGTTCATTAGTTATCCGATTCATATGCATGTTTCCGTTAAATGCTTAAATGTTGACTATTATGCCCTTTTCACTTTAAAATGTGATTTTTGAAAAAGTGAAAGAATAGAAACCTTCACTACTGATTTATAAACTTGTCCCTAAAATTTGACATCAGTTTGAGGTCTAGATTAGGAGTTATGCTCATTAGCGTAAATGAAAAGCTTTTTAGTAATTAAACGGCGTAATTAGCATATAGTCTATCTAAACCCAATTTTTGATATCAAACTTTTTACCCACTAATGTAATATAATATTTTGGGATTTTTGAAGATTTTTATTTATTTTTAGGCTGAGCATAACATAGGGTTCTAAGCTTGATTCGGTTATTGCCGGTTTTGCCCTTTTAGGCTATAAAATGAGTTTTACAAATCATTTTGACCCCAAACCTTTTTCTACTGATCTAATATGATAAATAAAATATTTTGAGCCTTCTGGAATAATAAAAATATCTGCTTTCCTTTGAAAACCCGGAAATGGCTCCAAATCGCCTTTTTAAGCGTTTTTAACGCATTGTAAGTATTAAAACTATTTTAAACATATAAGGTTTGATATCTACTGATATTTTTAGTAAATTCTTATATTCTAACAGTAAGCAAAAGGTTTAAACTCAGATTTCCGGTTTTGACCTTTTAAGCTTATGTGAAATTACCAAAATGCCCGTAAAGTGCATAGTTTAGTTATAAATGATAAATTTCACATATATGTAATACCCTACTGTTATAACTTATTAAATTAAGTATTTTTACTTATTATATCAGACCTGTAACTCAGTTAGATATTTAAACTCTTTTATAACCCATCAAATGACCAAAATGCCCTTACGGGGCATAGTTTGAGTTTAAATTCGTTTTGGGCATAATAGAAGATATCTTACTGATGTCACAACATATTTAAGGCATATTAACTTAGGAAACTTGTATATGACTCATTTGGTTACTCGTTACGCACTTTTCGCGTTCGGATCGACTTATGTAACTAGTTTGCATATATTAGCCGAAACGGGTCAAACCATATCGTTTTTGTCTCAAAATTCAGAATGTGTTTAAGTTACCCATATTAAACAAGCATACAAGCTTGTCAGGTCAAAACCACATTCTAAACCGGTCTTCGCTTTATCATGCGTTTGAACCGTATCTTCCTTTTGAAAACTAACCGGTCTAAGTCTAGGCTTAATTAAAAGACCCGTTAGGATTCTAATAGGTTATTAAAAACCTTCGTTCCAGATTAGGAGCCCAGTAAAAGCTACGTGCACTTGTTGTATTTGATTTATACTTTGCTCAGGTAAATACTCTTAACTTATTTTCCCTATACGGGCTTGGGATACGGTACTATAAAAGTACCGCTTGATCGGGTGTGTAGTCATTTATTTTCCCTATACGGGCTTGGGATACGGTACTTAAGAAATGTATTATTTGGTGTATGGCCTTTGGGGGTTAAATGACCATGTCCCGGATATCCTTGGCATCATTCAAAGAAATGGCCACGACCTAAGCACGGGGTGTAGGCGTACACTTGACAGTTGCATTATGTAAAAATTAGTAATCCACTTAAAGGAATCAACCTTGTGGGCATTATACCTGTGGCGTGTCAGTTAACTTAAGTCCGGCCCTACAAACCGGCCCTGATGGATGACAAATAAGTAAAACTGTATACAAGATTATTTTTAAATAATTGTCCCAAGTTATAAAAGATATTTTTGCCGAAGTGCATTCAAATCAATTTTCAAACTCTTTTCAAAATGAGTCAGTTAAGTTGTATTTACCAGTGTAAACTGACGTATTTTCCAAAAAGGCTAAGTGCGGGTACTATACGAAATAGGCTGGCTACTCCAGACATCAATAATCAAGTCTCGCGAGCTCTAGATGTCAAAGTCTGTTGAACAGTTTTTCCTTTTTTATTAGATCCGCCTGTGGATCTGTTTCAACTATTTTGTGATACTTAATATTACAATTTGTTCAGTTGAAATGAATCTATCTTTTGCTTCCACTGTGCATTTATAATTTGTGTTGTTTGACTTTGATGATATCAACTACGTCACGATACTCCCCACCGGGCCCACCGGTAATACGTGGAAATATCGGGGTGTGACAATGCGGAAGGGCTATCATGCTATTCTTGCGCTTGTTACTGATACTCAACCTGAAGAGAAAAGAATTGAGGATTTACCTGTTGTTCGTGAGTTTTCTGATGTTTTCCCTGAGGAACTTCCAGTTTTACCTCCACACCGTCAGGTGGAGTACCAAATTGATCGCACACTGGAAGCAGCTCCGATTGCTCGTGCACCCTATTGTCTTGCACCTGGAGAGTTGCAAGAATTGTCTAATGAACTCCAAGAACTATTGGATAGAGGCTTTATCCGACCCAGTTCTTCGCCTTGGGGAGCCCCAGTTCTGTTTGTAAAGAAGAAGGACGGATCCTTTCGCATGTGTATTGACTACCTGAACTTAATAAGGTAACAGTCAAGAATCGTTACCCCTTACCTCGCATTGATGACCTGTTTGACCAGTTGCATGGGTCAAGTTTCTACTCAAAGATTGATCTAAGGTCGGGTTATCATCAGATGAGGGTCCGAGAAGAGGATGTTCCTAAAACAGCCTTTAGAACGCGGTATGGTCATTACGAGTTTCTGGTCATGCCATTCGGGTTAACCAACGCACCCGCGGTGTTCATGGATCTCATGAACCGTGTATGTAAACCATACCTTGATGATTTTGTCATCGTGTTTATCGATGACATTCTGATCTATTCTAAGAGCAAGGAGGACCACGAACGGCACCTGCGTCTTATCTTGGAGCTTCTGAGGAAGGAGCAGCTTCACGCGAAATTTTCTAAGTGTGACTTCTGGATTCGAGAAGTACACTTCCTTGGCCACATTGTTAATGAAATGGGGATACACGTGGATCCTGCTAAGATTGACTCTATCAGAAATTGGGCAGCACCAAAGAATCCTTCGGAGGTGCGACAATTCCTTGGTCTCGCTGGATACTATCGAAGATTCATTGAGGGTTTTTCAAAGATCGCTCAACCTCTCACTGCTCTGACACAGAAAGGTGTAGTGTATACCTGGGGTACGAAACAGGAAAACACCTTCCAGCTTCTAAAGCAAAAACTCTGCAGTGCACCGATCTTGTCTTTACCTGAGGGTACCGAAGATTTTGTGGTGTACTATGATGCTTCTATTCAGGGTCTCGGTTGCGTACTGATGCAACGCGAGAAAGTGATAGCTTACGCCTCTCGACAGTTGAAGGCCCATGAAAAGAATTACACGACTCACGAATTAGAGTTGGGGGCCGTGGTGTTTGCACTCAAAATCTGGAGGCATTACTTGTATGGTACCAAATGCACTATTTATACCGACCACAAGAGCCTTCAACATATCTTTGACCAGAAGGAACAGTGTCGTTGGGTGGAACTCTTAAACGACTACGACTGTGCAATCAAGTATCATCCAGGTAAGGCTAACGTTGTAGCTGATTCCCTTAGTCGAAAGGAAATGAAACCCAAATGTGTCTGCGCCTTGCAACTCACCATCCATTTAAATTTACCTGACCAGATCCATTCTGCTCAAACTGAAGCGTTGAAAGGGGAAAATATTGAAGCTGAGTATTTGAGGGGCATGGAGAAACGACTCGTAGAGAGATCTGACGGCATTTACTATTTCATGGAACGAATATGGATTCACCTGATTGGGAATTTTAGAGAGCTTGTGATGGACGAAGCGCACAAGTCTGGATACTCTGTTCATCCGGGTTCGGATAAGATGTATCAGGACCTCAAAGTCTTGTACTGGTGGCCGAAGATGAAGGCCCACGTCGCGGCGTATGTAAGTAAGTGTTTGACTTGCGCGAAAGTCAAGGTGGAATATCAAAAACCCTCTAGTCTGCTTCAGCAACACGAGATACCTATGTGGAAATGGGAGCAAATTGCTATGGATTTCGTCACTGGATTGCCAAGAACTCAAAACGGAAATGATACCATCTGGGTGATCGTTGACCGCCTCACAAAATGTGCGCACTTTCTTGCAATCAAGGAAACTGACAAGTTCTCGCAGCTGGCTAGTATCTATTTAAAGGAAGTAGTTTCCAGGCACGGGGTGCCAACCTCCATTATCTCTGATCGTGATCCACGTTTCATATCCAATTTGTAGCAGGCGATGCACAAATCATTTGGATCACGTCTTGACATGAGCACTGCCTATCACCCTCAAACGGATGGTCAGAGTGAACGAACCATCCAGACTTTAGAAGACATGCTGCGGGCATGTGTTATCGATTTTGGTAAGGGTTGGGAAAGACACTTGCCTTTGGTGGAGTTTTCTTATAACAACATCTACCATACCAGCATCCAAGCAGCCCTGTTCGAGGCTTTATACAGACGGAAATGTCGATCTCCCCACTGTTAGGCTGAAGTGGGGGACAGTCAAATCACAGGTCCAGAACTTGTGCTCGAAACCTCTGAGAAGATTGTACAGATCAGAAATCGTATGGCGGCAGCGCGTGATCACCAGAAAAGTTATGCTGATAAGCGTAGGTGTCACACCCCAACCGATGGCGGAATCATCGGGGCATGTCACTGAGCGAAACAGATTGTCCAGAAGTTTCCATAACAACTATCATCACTATTTAGTTTAAATAACACGTCCCATACCGTGTCCCAAATAATAAAACAAATTATTACAGATAACAACCAGTCAAATATTCTGTTCCGACAACTCATATTTAAATGAATAATATAAATATTGTTCAAATGCTTCTAGTGACCGGGCCTGACAAGATCTACAGACAACTATGCTCTAGTTGCTTATTCCTGACAGACAACTATTTATTGGGGGCTCTAGAGCTTTATTCTAGCCTCGCTTTCCTAGCAAGCAAACATCTTAAATACCTGTCACATACATTAAAATAAAGTCAATACATATAATGTAAAGGTGAGCATACAAGTTTGATAATAGCATAGTAGAGTTCGAATAGTTTACGCATAACCAGCACGTACACAGAGGAAAACGAAGCATGTTAATTATCGACATGGATCTATCGATACCAATGACTGCGGGTTGACTGTCCGAGACAGTTCGCAATACATGATTACCACCGTAATCCATGCAAGTAATTGTCCTTAACAACCCCCGTGTGAACGGGTGCTGAGTCCAATACATGCGAATCGGTTAGCGTTCAAATAATTGAGTAGTGTGTTTGATTGTGATTTGAAATAAGTAACGTATGTAACACCCAAAAGTGCTAAAAGCAAAAAGGGATCGAGTATACTCACATCGATTGATTGATGGATTGAAGGGAGCGCTTGAGAGTAGGGTTAGCCGAAACAGTTCGATAGCATAACGATGAATACACGTAAAAAGGAAACAAGGGTTGGTGGGTCGAACAGCCTGATCAATCGGACTGTAGGTTCGATCGGACGGGTTGTTCGTTTGGAGAACCAGTCCGTTCGGACAGTCTGTCCGGTCGGTTGGTCGGAACGATCGGATGGACTGTTCGAGTGGATTGTTTCTTCCTTTAGGAAGGATGTGTTTGTGTATGATGGTTTGACCTTTTGAGGTTTTCGTTGTAGTATTTGAGAACATTGAAGTGTTCTTACCTTTCAGGTCGATCGATCGAACGGGCCGTTCGATCGGTCGGCTTAACCGATCGGTTAGACACTTCAGTAGTTAGTTCTCAGCAGGATTCCGCCATCGGTTGGGGCTAGTCGTTCGACCTTGTAGTCTTCCCGTATTGGTAAAAAGTGGGCTGATTTGGTCAGACGATCAACTATAACCCAAATGCTGTCGTGACCTGATGGCGTGGGCGGAAGTTTGGTTATGAAATCCATAGCTATACTCTCCCACTTCCATATAGGGATTGGAGGTTTTTCGAGTAAGCCAGAAGGTCGCTGATGTTCAGCTTTAACTCTGGCGCAAGTTAGGCAACTTCCAACATAGAGAGCAATATCCCGTTTCATACCCGGCCACCAGTACTTGTAACGAAGATCCTGGTACATTTTATTGGCACCGGGATGAATAGAATAGCGGGATTTGTGGGCTTCGTTCATTATAATCTTTCGCAAATCGGTCCGCTTAGGGATCCAAATTCGGCCCAGATAATAGAAAATCCCATCGGCTTTGCTTACCAGTTGAGCTCCATCGTGGTAGATCCTCTCCTTCTTCAAGGTGCGTTCATTGAAACAAGCATGCTGGGCTTCGCGGATGAGAGTTTTGAGGTTGTGTTGGGCTTGGGTATTGCGAATACTGAGCAAATAACTCCGTCTGCTGAGTGCGTCGGCAACAACATTTGCCTTGCCTGGGTGATAACGAATCTCACAGTCGTAATCGTTAAGAAGTTCTACCCATCGGCGTTGACGCATGTTAAGTTCTTTCTGATTAAAGATGTGTTGTAAACTCCTATGATCGGTGAAGATCGTACACTTTGTACCATACAGGTAGTATCGCCAAATCTTCAATGCAAAAACAATTGCGCCTAGCTCGAGATCATGGGTTGTATAGTTCTTCTCGTGGATTTTGAGCTGACGAGATGCGTAAGCTATAACCTTGTCTCGTTGCATGAGGACACAGCCAAGACCAAGGTTGGAAGCATCACAATAGACAATGAAATCGTTGTTTCCGTCTGGCAATGTGAGAACAGGAGCATTCAGAGTTTACGCTTAAGGGTTTGAAAAGCAGATTCTTGTTCAGTTCCCCAAACAAAAGACCTGTCTTTATGAGTAAGGGCGGTAAGCGGCACAGCGATCTTAGAGAATCCTTCAATGAATTGTCGATAATAGCCCACTAATCCGAGAAAAGATCGAACTTCAGGCGGGTTCTTTGGCGTAATCCAGCTCTTAACTGCTTCAATCTTCGCAGGATCGACATGAATACCCCGACTATTCACGATGTGACCCAGAAACTGAACCTCCTCCAACCAGAATTCACACTTGGAGAACTTGGCATAGAGTTGGTTCCCCTGGAGTAACTCGAGAACCAAACGTAGATGTTGCGCGTGTTTGGCTTTCGACTTGGAATAAATCAAGACATCATCGATGAATACGATGACGAAACGGTCGAGATAAGGCTTACACACGCGATTCAACAGATCCATAAAAACCGCGGGTGCGTTGGTTAGACCAAAAGGCATAACAACGAACTCATAGTGGCCGTATCGAGTGCGAAAAGCGGTTTTGGGTATATCCTCCTCTTGTATGCGTAACTGATGATAACCTGAGCATAAATCGATCTTCGAGAAACACAATGCACCTTGTAGCTGATCAAATAAATCGTCTATTCGAGGTAGAGGATAACGGTTCTTGATAGTCAGCTTATTCAATTCCCGATAGTCGATACACATCCTGAACGACCCATCCTTCTTCTTGATGAAGAGGACTGGTGCGCCCCAAGGAGAGGTGCTCGGGCGAATAAAGCCTTTTTCAAGTAACTCCTGGAGTTGGTTTGAGAGTTCCCTCAGTTCGGATGGCGCGAGTCGGTAAGGGGCTTTAGCAACAGGGTTAGCTCCAGGAATAAGGTCGATACGAAAGTCGATATCACGACTTGGCGGTAGTCCGGGAAGATCATCAGGGAACACCTGAGGAAATTCACGAACCACTGGGACGTCTTTGACTTCGGCCTTCTTTTTTCTTTCCTTCTCCGCTACTACAATGTTGGCCAAGAAAGCGCTGTATTCCTTGCGGAGATACTTGCTAACGCATGACATGAGTTTGAGACCTTTTGAAGCTGTTTCACCGTACACACATAATAGATCACCATTTGCGAGCGAGAATCGAATCATCTTTTCAAAACACACAACTTCAGCATGGTTTTCGCGAAGAAAGTCCATGCCTACTATGACGTCAAAACTTCCAAGTTGCATCGGGATAAGATCGATTGGGAAGATGTGATTGTTGAGCTCGAGGGTACAATCACGAAGAACAGAGTTAATGGCGACGGTTCTTCCAGTAGCAACTTCGACTTCGAATGACGAGGGAAGATAAGAGCGCTTACGACTAAGGAGCTTCTCGAATTCAAACGACACAAAGCAGTTATCGGCTCCGGTATCAAAAAAACATGATGCATAAATACCATTCACAAGGAACGTACCATTAACCACGTTGTTGTCAGCCTGGGCTTGACGGGCGTTGATGTTAAAGGTTCTGGCACGGCCTGCTTGTTGCTGCTGCTGAGGCTGCTGCTGTTGCTGTTGGGGCTCTTGTTTCACCACCCTGTTCGGGCACATGTTTGCAAAGTGGTTAGGATCACCACATGCAAACCAGACTCGAGCATTGAACACTAGTGCTTGAGCTGCAGGTTGGCCTTGAGGGGCTGGAAGTAGAGCTTGATGAGCGGCGACTCGAACTGGGGCTTGACGGGGACCATAGCGACAATTCGCAGTGAAATGCCCGTAGAGGTTGCAGTGGGCGCAGAAACGACAGGCGATTCCCACCGGGTGATGGTATGAGCATGTCGGGCAGAGCGGGTGGGGACCTGTGTAAGCGCGCTTGGCTGGCGGCGCATTGATCACTGGAGCTTGTCGGTGGTGAGACTGCTGCTGAGCCGGTACGGCTTGCAGAGGGGCAGCAGTTGTTGTCACAACACAGTTCTTGTTGCTGGAACTGTTGTTGTTGTGCTTCTTCTTTCTTCTTGATGACTTGGAGGGTTGAGCAGTGGTGGTGTCGATGGTCGATGTGGTGGTGGCTTTGATGCAGAGACTTGGTGTGCTTATCCCAAAAGCCAGACTTTACCCGCTTGTCATTGATCTCAGCGGCAAGCAGGTAGGTTTCCTCGATCGATGATGTCTTGGCAGCATGAACAAAATCGGCAACACGGTCGGGTAGAGCTTGAATATACTTCTTGATAGCCATATCTGGCGTCTTGAATTGGTCGGGACAGATGATGCTAAGCTGCTTGAAGCGAGCAGTTAAAGCAGCGTTGTCTCCGTCCTTCTGCTCGATGTTCCAAAACTCGTCCTCCAGCTTTTGGCGTTCATGGGGAGGGCAGAATTCGTCCATCATGATAGCTTTCAGCTCCTCCCAAGTCAGCTCATAAGCTGCATCATTTCCGCGCTTGTTTCGTTCGGCCGTCCACCAGTCTAGAGCTCGGGACTGGAAGACGCCGGTAGCATTGAGGGTGTGGAGATTTTCAGGACAGCCGCTTTGGCGCAGAGTGACTTCGACTGAATCAAACTATTGAAACATGGCGGTAGGGTCGTCTTCTCCGGTGAATTCTTTGGGTCCGCATGCTTTAAACTGTTTGAAGCTGAAACCAATCTTGTTGGCATCCTTAGGAGCTTCAGTTCGCGACTCCTCGGACGACTTGCTGACATTTTCATATACCACGCTCACAGCTTTCGCCACACTCTTGGCAATGATAGCAGCGAGACGCTTGTCTCTCTTCTCTTGGCGAGTAAGATGGTGTCGGGATTCAGACGACATTTTCTGCAACAGACATTGTCACAGGACTCAACATAACATGATTGAATCTCTCCTCACACGTCTACTGCTTACTAAAGCTTAAGAATACGTCGAAGCACGCATCACATAAAACACATAGGCACATAACCACAGATTCACATAATCACAGAAGCACATAAGCACGTAGGCACGTAGAGCACAGAGACACATAAGCACAGAAGCACATACACATTTAATCACAGATGCAGTCAGAATACAGAAACCTATCATTCAAAGTTCGCGAGTCGTTCGTATATAGTGATCGCGTATAGTATATCGAATAGTATCGTATAATTGTATAGCACGTCGAGTATAGTATAGCGTATGTCATAGCATAGTATCGTCTAAGCTTGGAGCGATTTGTTACCGTTTTGAGGTAAAAGAGCAATGCGAATCGTGTGTGTCGATCGAAGTGATAGCAAAAATCGAATAAACCTCAAAAATTTTAAACATGTAAATAGTTAAACACATATAACACATTAAAACAACGAGTCATCAGAGTCAGCGGCTACGGGCTCAGAATCGAAAACACATAAAAATCGAGAGATAGATTGTCTGCGGCTACTAGACATTGACTACCCAAAGCGGTTCGACTATTCGCAATAGACTTGTCGTCACTTTTTAACTTTTGGGCTCGCATTGCTGCCTCGATTCTTGGGCATTCAACACGTATTCCCTAGGTCATACTCGTGAGTTCAGGTCGTTGGAGTTCCGTCGAGGCTTTGGTGAGATGAGTAAAAGTTGGAATAAGTTGCCAAGGTTCGGGTTTCACCCCTGGCTTAGCAATTTCTTCCTTGTTTTAGTAAAACTGAGGAGATTATTCATCAAAATATGGATTTCACTCCTGATTTGGTATAATTCTCCTCGTTTGTTATTGAAAAAAGTAATGAAGAATCCTTTGGTAGTTGGATAAAACAACATTGATCCAGCAATTTAGTCGGGAGTTTACGGTTTTCACACCTGATCCTGACCAAATCGCCTTCTCATTATTGAAAATTCGAGTGTAGTGATAGTGTAGAATAGCAGGATTTAGCGTATACGCTTGGTCTGTTGGTTCCTAACTATAGTCTAGGTCTCTAAGACAGCGACCCGGACTAGGTCGTGTCTTGCCTAATTCCCTATAGTTATGTCTCTGATACCAATCTGTCACACCCCAACCGATGGCGGAATCATCAGGGCATGGCACTGAGCGAAACAGATTATCCAGAAGTTTCCATAACAACTATCATCACTAGTTAGTTTAAATAACACGTCCCATACTGTGTCCCAAATAATAAAACAAATTATTACAGATAACAACCAGTCAAATATTCTGTTTCGACAACTCAGATTTATATGAATAATATAAATATTGTTCAAATGCTTCTAGTGACCCGGCCTGACAAGATCTACAGACAACGATGCTCTAGTTGCTTATTCCTAACAGACAACTATTTGTTGGGGGGGGGGGGGGGGCTCTAGAGCTTTATTCTAGCCTCGCTTTCCTAGCAAGCAAACATCTTAAATACCTGTCACATACGTTAAAATAAAGTCAATACATATAATGTAAAGGTGAGCATACAAGTTTGATAATAGCATAGTAGAGTTCGAATAGTTTACGCATAACCAGCACGTACATAGAGGAAAACGAAGCATGTTAATTATCGACATGGATCTATCAATACCAATGACTGCGGGTTGACTGTCCGAGACAGTTCGCAATACATGATTACCACCGTAATCCATGCAAGTAATTGTCCTTAACAACCCCCGTGTGAATGGGTGCTGAGTCCAAAATATAGCACTACGTCGTTAAGGCAGGTAGATAGCATTCCACGTGTAAACATAACAACAAGCATTCATTTAGTCACGTAATACACGCGAATCGGTTAGCGTTCAAATAATTGAGTAGTGTGTTTGACTGTGATTTGAAATAAGTAACGTATGTAACACCCAAAAGTGCTAAAAGCAAAAAGGATCGAGTATACTCACATCGATTGATTGATGGATTGAAGGGAGCGCTTGAGAGTAGGGTTAGCCTGAACAGTTCGTTAGCATAACGATGAATACACGTAAAAAGGAAACAAGGGTTGGTGGGTCGAACAACCTGGTCGATCGGACTGTAGGTTCAATCGGACGGGTTGTTCGTTCGGAGAACCAGTCCGTTCGGACAGTCTGTCCGGTCGGTTGGTCGGACCGATCGGATGGACTGTTCGAGTGGATTGTTTCTTCCTTTGGAAGGATGTGTTTGTGTATGATGGTTTGACCTTTTGAGGTTTTCGTTGTAGTATTTGAGAACATTGAAGTGTTCTTACCTTTCAGGTCGATCGATCAAACGAGCCGTTCGATCGGTCAGCTTAACCGATCGGTTAGACACTTCAGTAGTTAGTTCTCAGCAGGATGTCATCTGATCGGACAGCATGTTCGATCGGATGGCACTCCAATACGTCGAACGAGTTGAAAATCGATTAAGGGTTGAAGCATAGTATCTCATGATCCGAAGAGTAATGTTTACCAATCGGTCGTTCGATCGGACATTACTTCGTTCAATACCATACTTCATGAAATTGTCAAATTGTGGGGCCATATGCTAGCCGATCGGCTGGCCCGGTCGATCGGATGACATGTCCGATCGGTTGGGTCGTCCGTTCGGACAGCCTAACCGTTCGGTCAGCATCCTGACCTGGTCGGCCTGTTCATCTAACACTTAGCTGTTCTGATTATTTGACGTTATATCGAGGTAGTTTGACAACGAGCTAAACCATGGAACTTTCGTTCTTACTTGTTTCCCCTGCTCGGACAGGAATCACCCAAGTCCGGCCGGTGAACTGTTCGAAGCGGTAGTTTGATGTTTAACCCGAAGTCGGTGAACCTCATAGATAGAATCCGATCTTGAACCACTCATCCATTAGAATGATTGGTGAGTCGGCTTAAGCTCCGTTTCTACCGGTTTGAAGGCATTGAGTGTAAAAGAGTTGAAAGAAAAAGTTGGAATACCTTCTTTCAATCCTTTATACCGTGTAAATGTTTAGATCTGTGATAGATCTTAGTTTGTTTATGTGGAAATCCGTTAGATTCAAGCTATTCATGGTGAAATGAGGCCAAAACATGATGTTCTTGAAGAACACCATGATGACATCATCCTAGAATGCTTAGATCTTGATGATTTCACGGTTAGAAATCAAGATTTGAAAGATAGAAAGGTGTAGGAGTGTGTAATGATCAAGAAAGTACAAGATTTAGGATGAAAACTTACCGAAATCGGAAGAAATCTGAGAAAAGAAGGGGAGCACGAGCTGGTCGGTCAGAGAGTTTCCAAAAGTGGAAAGAATGACAATGACAGCCCTATTTATAGGCTTCCCAAAGAGGAAAGGGCTGGCTGATCAGCCAGGCATCCCGATCGGACAGCCTGCTCGATCGGACAGTCCGTCCAATCGGCTGGGCTGTCCGATCGGCTGACAGCCTGATCAATCAACAGCCTGGTTTGAGTGTTCGGTGTGACGATTTCTGACGTTTCGATTTCGATTGAAGATGATACGAATACGATAGAATTTCCTATTCAAATTACTTTCAGTCCCAATCACTATATCTAACATACAATCATCTACATCTAGCATAATCTCTTCTCTGCCAATTATCTTAACTTGATTTCGATTGAGTTCGATTGAGTTTCGAGTTTCGATTCGATTGATTCGATTAATTACCACAATACATAAGGTAAACATGCACAAGTAACACATAAGGCACACACACACACGTATAACAACAATTAACGTTCGCGTAATTCGAGATTCGAGTTCGATGATGGTTCGATCGGTTTGATTACTGATTAGTTAACTTTATCGCATTGTTACTTCCTACTATTCAAAATCGTAAATAGGTTCGCGTCGATAAATATTCGATTACTTCGATTCTTGATTAACAACACTTACTCCACATAATACGAATAAAACATAAATTAAACTAATTACAGTCAAAGAAGTCAAAGTTGACTTGGACTTTGACTTTGACATTTGAAAACACGGGGTGTTGCAGTAGGAAACCTTTGGAGTTCGCTGTTGGTGATCATGTCATGTTGAGGGTCTCACCCTGGAAGGGTGTAGTACGTTTTGGGAAACGCGGCACGCTCAATCCGCGTTATGTCGGGCCGTTTAAGATTTTGGAACGGATTGGTAAAGTGGCGTACAAGCTCGAGTTACCTGCTGAGTTGGGTAACGTTCATGATGTTTTCCACGTTTCGCAATTAAAGAAGTGTTTATCCGATGAAACACTTGTGTTACCATTGCAAGAACCGAAAATCGATGACAAGTTGTAGTTTGTCGAAGAACCTATCGAAATTATGGATCGGGAAGTCAAGGTCCGTAAGCATAGCCGAATTCCTATCGTGAGAGTCCGTTGGAACTCAAGCCGTGGACCAGAGTTCACGTGGGAACGGGAGGATCAGATGAAGCTCGAGTATCCTCACCTTTTCCCAACTGACCAATCTAATCCTGATGCAACTAGTGAATTTCGGGACGAAATTCCCTTTCAAGTTGGGATGATGTGGCACCCGAGGAAGATCCACAGTCATCCTGATCTAACACTTCGCCGCTTTTGGAGTACTTATCAAATTTTGGGAGGAAATTTCTTTCAATTTGGGGATGATGTGACAACCTGAGATTTCAAGGTGTTTCCTCTATGCATCACTTGTTCACGACTCTGTTTTCATAATTCGTTTTGCGTTGTAACATGTGCATGTTTGATATATGATTAATATATTGTTATGTTTGATTATTTAATGAAAACTTAAGACTAGTTTATGTTTTATAACTTCATGTCACGACCCCCGACCCCATCTGGCCAGAATCGGTGCCGTGAGCAGTCCAGTGGTACCGGTGATTATTTTTGAAAAACATTGCAGCGGAATTTTCATCAGGACCGTGAGTTAGGAAAAATATCAGAGTTTAGAAAACACCGGATTTGATTTAAATAGATGGGATAAATCCCTATTTTACAATGGTAGCTTTAATAAGGATAATTTTTATTTCATAAAACAATATTTCTTAATTTGATTAAAATAAGCCATTTCTTGATGCCTTTCAGTGCCGTATCCAGCCTTTATTCCAATCTATGGTAATTACCTGAAACATGTTTGAAAAAGGTTTTGTCAGCGGGAAATGCTGAGTGAGATCATTCCATTTTTATAAAATATATTGTTATACCTTACAGTATTAAAGTTTTTATATTTATTTGTATTTACCCCACTCAATCAGTATTTTGTCATATGATGGCAGTTCCAATATAACAGCAATAATATCACTCATTGGCTTACTTTCGTCCAATAGTGAATTTATCAAATAACTATACTTTACTATTATTCAATTTATCTGTCATTAGGCAATTCCTATGACGGGATCATATCACTGTTGATCATTCTTTCAACTAGTGACTCCGGTTATATCACTGTTGATCATTCTTTCAACTAGTGATTAATTATAACACTGTTGATCATTCTCTCAACTAGTGTCTTTGGTCATATCACTGTTGATCATTCTTTCAACTAGTGACGCTGGACATGATGATGTCCTATGACATTACTTTGTCAAATATATTATTTATGGCACAAAATCATGTAATCCAGAATAATGACATTTTATGTCAACTATTATAACTTATCCAATATGTCAATTCACTAATTGTAATATCATGATATAGTAACCTGACTACAAATAGAATACATTATACTTGACTTTATTATGGTATCCACCATTTAGATTTATTCTTAAACATACATTAAATTTATTAACAAATTAATGTTAAGATAATATTAGTTATAATTGTGGTCATGCTATTATTAGCTAACCTTCTGGCTAATAGTAACGAGGATCAAATAATGTATAAAACTTCCTATACCAGCAATTTATTCATAGAATATAAAAATCTAACAGGTAACCATTTAGGATTTTAGAAAGCATTTGTAAACATAATTGTATCACAAAAAGGTGATAAAAATGTGATAAAAGAGTATGGACTCACAAACGGTGAGAAAAGAGAAATGAACTCACATTGCAGATTTCTACGGGCAAAGTTTAGTCTACAGATAAGCCTTGATATATTGCTGATTCAATTTGGGCAGAGTCTAGCCTACTGATTAACCTAATTCACACAAACGGGGTTGTAACTAATACAGCAGTTACGACAATTCACGAGATTAAACCCTCACAACGATTAACAAGTGCAATACTTAACAATTCAATCGGATTCGCAACGAATAACAGAGCATAGTCCGAATTCGAACAGCACTCAAATATTCAAGTCGAAATCACGATGAATAACAAAGTATAAGCTCAATTTGAGCAGCACCCGGACAATCGTTGGATAGTTACAATCGATCGGACGTTGAATCGTAATAGCGATCGAGTTATTACCCTGTTATCGCGGCAGAATTTCGAGATTATGTGGGTTTTTGTAGTATTTCGACGATATCGGGGTGTACGAATTGAATTTTACCGTCGAACCAACGCAGGAAATCAAGTGCCAAACTCCTCTACTTATACTGGAAAAACGGCGCGCTCGCGTGTCACGAGAGGCTCTCGCGTGGCGCGAGAGGTCACTTTTAATATGGGGTAGCCACGCGTCTCAGTAGCTTGGGTGAGTCGACGGTTTGTTAAAATTCAATTTCTATCGAAAACAGTTTGGATAATACTAACTAGGAAATACCCCCCCTGAGTTTTAGGGGCCCTGATCCTGATTCCGATTGTTCTGAAAATTTTAGGGGTCATGCAGTATTACTTGGGGGTCTCAATTAGGGTTTCCTATTGGACAAAATAATACAATAAATAATATTTTTGACGAGGGTTGTTACATCCTCCCCACCTTAATAAAAATCTCGTCCTCGAGATTTGGGTTATGATATTTCTTTCAGCTTTATGTCATAATTTAGTCAACAAAATGACACAGTATTAAATATCAAATTTTGTGAATACGAGTTATACAATAAATAAGACTTAATGGTTCAGCTGAATTAGTTCAAGAAATTGATGTCAGACGGATGAGATGAAAGGATATAATTTCTGTGTGACTAGGTTCAAGCCAAAAGATATATGATCAAATAGATGTCTCAATCGAATGTTTGTGAATGAGTTTTATAATAAAATGTATTGTTAAAAGAAAACTTACTTTGATTGGCAACTGAAGAAAATTCAGAATCAACAAGTTCAGAATGAAAATAGAAGTACGAAAATGATTGTCAGCTATCGAACCAAAAGGAAAAATGTGTTGACATTTATTAAATTGCAAAGATACACCGAAATACAATAGGGTTTAGTGTATCATTGTCTTAATACATAATTGCATCAAGACTACTTTCAAAGGATGAGTCAAACGAAATACATACGTGGTTTTGAATGGTTCGTATGATTAGGATTAGCCCAAGCTACAAGTTTGTAACGACTCCGCAAGGTGTCGAAATGATCGAAATAATTCAATAATTACGGTGACTGAACAATTTCACCGTGTAAATAACTGAAAGCTTTAATGAAGTAAATTTGGAGATTTATTTCGAATAGGATTTTCAATTGATAATGAAAAGATCAAATGAGTTATTATAGAATTTTCGATAAATGATGAAAGAAACGTTAAGGGGTACACTGGAATATGATATGAATTCGTGTACTCTTATCTTAACACATAATTGTATTAAGACTGTTTAAGATAATGAATCAACAAAATTAGAATTCGTACATTAGGAGTGAAATTGAAAATAGCTCAAGCTACAAATTTATTATGACGCCACAAGGTGTCATAGTGATTGAAATAGTAGCGGTGAATGAAACGAGTTTCACCATGATGTAAATCAAATGAAGTAAATCCGAATGTTTCAATAAATTATTTTGGATTGAAATTGAAATAATTGAAGAAAGTTTTTCGATCGAAGATGATAAGGCAATAAGGATTACGAAACGCTCGATAGATACACGGAAATATGAAATGAATTTGTGTATCATTATCTTAGCACACGATTGTGTTAAGATTGTTTTGATAGAATAAATCAAAGCGGATTCAACATAAATGAATAATTAAACCCGTATGTAAGAGGTGCAACGAGATTAGCACAAGCTTCAAATTTGTGAAAACGTCACCACAAGGTGATCGTGACCAAATAAATGATTCAACGAAAGTGAAAACCAAACAAGTTTGTTATGGATCTGAAATGGATGAAATATTTGACGGAATGTATTTATTTATGAACTTTTATTTGTACTAGGGTCAAATAATAACTTAACTTAGATATTATATATCAGTGACTACGTCTGGAATCATCTCTGCTTCTTGTGTAGTAAGTACGTATGCTTGCGCGTTCTTCTGAGCTCTGTCTGTTGTTCTAGCCTTGTTGTCAGATGCTTTGGTTAGTTTCGGGCAATATGGTTTGATGTGTCCGGTTTCCCCGCAATTGTAACAGACGTTAGTTTTCCTTCTACATTCTTCCTCTATATGCCTAGTCATCTTGCAGAAGTCACAGTAAGGTGTTTTCCTAAAACGACATCGTCCTGAATGCGTTTTGTTACAGTTTCTGCAGAAAGGTTGCTCCAATGACGGTTCAGTTTCTTTCTTCTTGAATTCTTGGAAAATTTTCTGGGCTAACTCTTTTTTCTTGTTTTCTTCTCTTGTGCGGATTAGTCCATCTGTCAGCATGTTAGCTAGTTCAACTGCTTCCTCAATAGTCTGTGGTCTAACGGCTTTGACTATGTCTCGGATTTCGCTAACTAATCCCCAAATATAACGAGAAATTAGTACGGGTTCTGGCGAAGCCAGAGTTGGTACCATTCTTGCATATTCGAAGAATGTTGTCGTATATTCACGACAATTCACATCTATCATTTTATGATTTAAGAATTTGTTAGTTATTCTTTCCTTTTCATAAGGAGGACAAAATTTTCTTTCTACCATTTCCTTGAATTTTTCCCAGTTTATGGCATAAGCCATGGCCCTTCCTTTTGCCTGAAGAATTGTATTCCACCATTCTAAGGCTTCTTCCTTAAAGAGATTAGATGCATACATCACCTTATCTTCTTCGGCACATTTGCTGATTGTAAGAACAGCTTCTGTCTTTTCCAACCATCGCAGAGCAGCCGTGGCACTTTCACTGCCCGCGAACTCGGTTGGTTTACAGGCTAGAAATTCTTTGTAGGTACACCCGAGAGTCATCGCCTTCTTCTTCTTGGGAAATGGGGTTTTGGTAATATCATTATTATCACTATTGACACTATGGTTAAAACTATCGTCACGGGTATGCTTACTGCTCATAGCTTTGGTGGGTTCTATGGGATTTTTAACAGCTTTAATTATTAAAGGTAAAGCATTAGCTATTCCTTGAGCTATTAAATTTTCTATAGCATTTTTATCCAAAGGATTTTCATTATTAGCATGAGCTTCTGGATTATGTGATACTTCATTCGACATCTGAATTGCAAATATTTTCACTTATTAATATCTCAGAATAATTAAAACAAAATAATACCTCCAGGATATTATATGTGCCTATTGACATATATATATTCATGTACAACACATAAGTTAATTTGTATTAGTTTCCTAACTTTATTGTTTAGGTATTAAAGAACACCTAATTAGCTTAAACAAGTGGCTTAACTTATACGAAGGCATATTTTCTTATTCAACTTTTGAATGTTATCAGATGTGCTACCAGTTAATAGCAATCTCCTAACTCTTTTATTTAAGTTTAAATATTATTATCACAACACTTATAGGCTCAAAGTAGTGGCTTAGCTCTGATACCACCTTCTGTCACGACCCCCGACCCCATCTGGCCGGAATCGGTGCCGTGAGCAGTCCAGTGGTACCGGTGATTATTTTTGAAAAACATTGCAGCGGAATTTTCATCAGGACCGTGAGTTAGGAAAAATATCAGAGTTTAGAAAACACCGGATTTGATTTAAATAGATGGGATAAATCCCTATTTTACAATGGTAGCTTTAATAAGGATAATTTTTATTTCATAAAACAATATTTCTTAATTTGATTAAAATAAGCCATTTCTTGATGCCTTTCAGTGCCGTATCCAGCCTTTATTCCAATCTATGGTAATTACCTGAAACATGTTTGAAAAAGGTTTTGTCAGCGGGAAATGCTGAGTGAGATCATTCCATTTTTATAAAATATATTGTTATACCTTACAGTATTAAAGTTTTTATATTTATTTGTATTTACCCCACTCAATCAGTATTTTGTCATATGATGGCAGTTCCAATATAACAGCAATAATATCACTCATTGGCTTACTTTCGTCCAATAGTGAATTTATCAAATAACTATACTTTACTATTATTCAATTTATCTGTCATTAGGCAATTCCTATGACAGGATCATATCACTGTTGATCATTCTTTCAACTAGTGACTCCGGTTATATCACTGTTGATCATTCTTTCAACTAGTGATTAATTATAACACTGTTGATCATTCTCTCAACTAGTGTCTTTGGTCATATCACTGTTGATCATTCTTTCAACTAGTGACGCTGGACATGATGATGTCCTATGACATTACTTTGTCAAATATATTATTTATGGCACAAAATCATGTAATCCAGAATAATGACATTTTATGTCAACTATTATAACTTATCCAATATGTCAATTCACTAATTGTAATATCATGATATAGTAACCTGACTACAAATAGAATACATTATACTTGACTTTATTATGGTATCCACCATTTAGATTTATTCTTAAACATACATTAAATTTATTAACAAATTAATGTTAAGATAATATTAGTTATAATTGTGGTCATGCTATTATTAGCTAACCTTCTGGCTAATAGTAACGAGGATCAAATAATGTATAAAACTTCCTATACCAGCAATTTATTCATAGAATATAAAAATCTAACAGGTAACCATTTAGGATTTTAGAAAGCATTTGTAAACATAATTGTATCACAAAAAGGTGATAAAAATGTGATAAAAGAGTATGGACTCACAAACGGTGAGAAAAGAGAAATGAACTCACATTGCAGATTTCTACGGGCAAAGTTTAGTCTACAGATAAGCCTTGATATATTGTTGATTCAATTTGGGCAGAGTCTAGCCTACTGATTAACCTAATTCACACAAACGGGGTTGTAACTAATACAGCAGTTACGACAATTCACGAGATTAAACCCTCACAACGATTAACAAGTGCAATACTTAACAATTCAATCGGATTCGCAACGAATAACAGAGCATAGTCCGAATTCGAACAGCACTCAAATATTCAAGTCGAAATCACGATGAATAACAAAGTATAAGCTCAATTTGAGCAGCACCCGGACAATCGTTGGATAGTTACAATCGATCGGACGTTGAATCGTAATAGCGATCGAGTTATTACCCTGTTATCGCGGCAGAATTTCGAGATTATGTGGGTTTTTGTAGTATTTCGACGATATCGGGGTGTACGAATTGAATTTTACCGTCGAACCAACGCAGGAAATCAAGTGCCAAACTCCTCTACTTATACTGGAAAAACGGCGCGCTCGCGTGTCACGAGAGGCTCTCGCGTGGCGCGAGAGGTCACTTTTAATATGGGGTAGCCACGCGTCTCAGTAGCTTGGGTGAGTCGACGGTTTGTTAAAATTCAATTTCTATCGAAAACAGTTTGGATAATACTAACTAGGAAATACCCCCCCTGAGTTTTAGGGGCCCTGATCCTGATTCCGATTGTTCTGAAAATTTTAGGGGTCATGCAGTATTACTTGGGGGTCTCAATTAGGGTTTCCTATTGGACAAAATAATACAATAAATAATATTTTTGACGAGGGTTGTTACACTTCATAACCAAGGTCCTTCCCTAACTCCACTTCTGGACGAAACCCTCCTCGACGAAGACAGTTCTTCGTCATTCTCATACTTGACGAAGTATAGGACCTTCGTCATAATCTCTACTCGACGAAGTATGGATCTTCGTCATCACTATACTTGACAAAGAATGGATTCTTCGTCATCAAGGGCTTGACGAAGTATAACTCTTCGTCGAGTGTATTCTTCGTCGGGATGGGCTTTCGGCCTAAATGAAACGCAGTTCTGCTCGGTCCTGTTCGCACTATTTAAACATAAACCTGTCTAACCCTAAGCTCTTCTCCTCATTTGTGAATGTCGGTAGCACCCTTCATCTCCCTCGAAGCCCTTTTTGCACTTTCATGATCATCTCATCATTCGGTTAGCATCCCACCACATTTCACTGTTGTTTGATGATTGTTTCGTGATGCTTGAGATCTACTGTGGATTTAGGGTCTTGTTAGAAACTGTACTCTGATATTGTATTAATTAGGGTTTTCAGTAGGGCTGGCATATCAGGTCAACCCGATCTGTTAAGACACGAACACGATAAGACACGAACACGAAACCTGTAAACACGAACACAACACGAAATCTTATCGTGTCAGATTTTTCAAACACGAACACGAACCTGTTAATAAACAGGTTACACGAAATGACCTGTTAAGACACAAAAATGTTGCCAACATATCATATGACCTGTTTAAGACACAAACACGACCTGTTAAGACCCGAACACGACCTGTTAAGACACGATCATGACCTATTATTCCATATTTGGAATTAGCAATTAAGGAACATGTTTAATGGAATTAGCAATTAGCAATCAGTTCTTAATCTGATTGAACAACAACTATATCAACATGAAGACTCAATTTCATCATTTACAAGTCATGATGAGCTAATAAAGACAAGCTGATCTAAAGCCAATAAACCATGCCAGTCAATTTTTATGGTTTCACTTTTCATTATCTACATATAAGAAAACCACCATGACAATCATCACATAATCAGTTTCACTGAAATTGAACCCCAAATAAACAGATTAAGAACCCTATATATCAATAAACAGGTTCGTCTTTATGGTCCTTGTTCAAGTTCTTCATACTAGCTGAAACCATAAATTCAATTTCGAAAATAATATGCATATTAATAAACAGGTTCGTCTTTATTGTCCTTGTTCAGTGAGCAGATGAAATTAATAGGTTCGATTTACCATAACTGTGAGCGGCGATGAAGGTGAGCAGCGGCCGGCGATGAAGGGTTGAGCGGCGCCGGCGATGGTGAACTGTGAAGGTTGAGCGGCGGCGATGGTGAACTGTGAAGGTTGAGCGCCGGCCGGCGAATGAAAGAAGTTTAGGGTTTATTTGGGTCTGAGCGTGAACAGTGAAGAAGATAGAAAGATTTCAAAATTTTGGATTGTATACCGCCTCATATGTCCCGGTCTCACACATGACACACCCCATATATTTCATATATTTTTTAATTTAAAATTATTAACAGGTCATTAACGGGTCTTAACAGGTTAACGGGTTTTAACCTGTTTAGACACGAAATTTAAACAAGTCTTATTGTGTCGACCTGTTTAGACACGAAACCTGTTAAGGTCAAACACGAAACCTGTTAACTTCGTGTAGGTTCGTGTCGTGTTATCGTGTTCGTGTCAAAATTGCCAGCCCTAGGGTTTTGATGTTTCATTGTTTAATCAAGGAAATTAGAACATGCATGATGAGGATTCGATGGCTTGTATTCGTTCATGATCACTACGCGGTTCGATAATTCAGTTTGTTGAATTTGTATTATGTTATCTGTTGTGTATGGTTATTGAATAATCGAGATTGTGACATGATGAACATGATGATGTCTAGGGTTACTTATGATTGGTTTATGGGAATTAAGGAAACTGTTGCCATGAAATTTGTATGAACATGAATGTTAATTGATTAAATCATATTGTTTGATCTGTTTTGGAACATAGAATGTGTTTGATGAAATTACAGAGATTAGTTAAAAAGGAAAATCTTGAAACTGTATGTGCAGCGACGAAGGTTCTTTCCCCTACGAAGTATCCATCTCGACGAAGAATGGATTCTTCGTTGACAAGCCTGTGACGAATAATCCAGGAACTTCGTCGCAATCACTTTTGACGAAGTTTGATTCTTCGCCAAGAGAGGCTCTTCGCCAGCTTTGATTCTTTGCCGTAGAGCACCCCACGAAGAATGGACTCTTCATGGAGATGCTGTTAGCAAACAAACAAGAACAGTTGTAACAGCTTATATAGTTTATAATGTGTATGAGATTTGAATGATTGCTATCTGTTATGTGATGATCTTTGCTATGAATGCACACTATGATTATACGTGAACAATGAGAATGTAAACTGATTACGTGTACATGAACACCATAGGCTTTCACTGATTAAGTGTGAACAAGTAACTAGTCATACCGAGCAAACCAAGGTGAGTTCACTTCTTTCAAATACAAGCATGCATCCGGTGGGGACAATCAAACAGACAAACAAATAAACAGATTTTCATAAACCCACATCCTCGTCGGGGATGTGAGGCGGATTTCACAAACCCATATCCTTGCAGGGGATATGAAACAATTTTTCAATAAATGTTGATGTTGGATAATACACTCACTTCTATCACTTAAGTCCCAGCATACTACTGGGTTAGTTGCTTGTAGGGCAACGAGGTTATTAGTTGATAGCGCTATTAGGTTTGGCACCCTCACGACGTACCTGGATAGGACGGGCGTGAACTAATAACTTTAAAATCATGACCAATGTTTGATAAAGCATTGGAGAAGGGCAAAAAGGAGCCGTCTGCGGTATCGAGTTATTATCAACATAACATAACATAAGTCAATACTTGGTAACAATCGGTTAAGCAAACTGTGAACTCACCAGCGTTGTCTGATACACTTTTCTGCATGCTTGCAGGTCCTTAGGAACACGGTCATGGAACTTGCTGTCTGGGTAGCTGGAGTGGTCATGGGTCGTGACGTTGGAAACGCTTCTCGCTGATGCATTGTTTTGAACATTTTCATTTTAAACACATTGAATAAATTATTATGCTTCCGCTGAACATGTTTGATTTTCTAGACTGATGTTTGAGTTACACTATTTCATTTAATGGGAAAGTTCTATTTTCTTTATGGTTCAATGTGATTAGTGGGTAAATCCTGGTACATCACACGCCTCGCGGGGTTCCCGCTTGTAGTATTTTTGGGGGTGTGACATATTACATGCTATTTGTTTGTTTTATCATACAGAACAAAAGCCCCATATTTATTTCAACTTACAAAACTGTTATATTCCTATATCAGAAATTTGTTTTAGTTATTTTTATAAATCTTAACTTCGTTTCTTATTTACATTAAGTTAAAAAGTTTATTTTACTAGCATATTATTATATATAAACTCAAAGTTTATAAATAATAAACTTCAAATCCATTTAATTTTATAAAAAATATAAATAAAATAGAAAACATTACTTTGAATTATTTTAGTCAAATATAATTAATTAAAAATAGACTCTCTAGTTATTAAAGGGCATTTTAGTCATTTAGTAAGACTTAACGAAGAAGTTAACAAGGTTTGGCCTTAGTACTCAACATTGTGATCGACAAGTTTTGGCCTTAGTAGTTAGTACTCAAATTGTGACAATTAGAAGTTAATACCTAATTTTGTAACAAAAAACTATTTGTACCCGACATTGAAATTTGACAGAAAGCACGAGGACCAACGGTGTAATTTTTTCTTATTTTTACCTTTGTTATTTACTATATTGTTTTACCTTTTGTTATTATTTTGATGTTCGGAGCCGAGTTAGGACGCAAATAGCATAACCCATTAATATATCATTTTAATTATTTTTACAAATTTATTTATTGGTTATCATGGTATGCTACACGTTTTGAATTCTAACCGCGTCACTGCGCAACCCACGGATAACTACGACCCTAGTTTAACAATAAAAAAACTAAAAAAAATAATACATATGGTTATAGTTTACCAAAAAAAAAAAAGTCAATCACTCCAATATACCTAGTCACATTCAAGCTTGATCAAATTAGTCAGCCATATTAATTTTTAGTCAAAAGGGTCACAAACTCACAATTTGTTTATTGTAGTCAAAATTAGTAAATCACAGCCAAATCGGTTATAATCAAATTTGGTTAAAGTTAGTTAGTGTTAGGTGTCAATAAATAGGGAGTTAAATGCAATTGTCTATTAGTATAGGGTAATAGCGAATAGTTCAGTTTGTACTTATACTTGAGTTGTGAACAAAATTGGTATCGATGAATTGAAATAAACTTCTTCTTTTTGTGTTCTTTTTTCTCTTTATCGATCGTGTGCCTTGATTACCAATTGTGTTCGTATCAGTTAGTCACAATCAAACTAAGGTAATTGTGGACAAATTTAATCAATCATGATTAAAAATTGGCATATTTAAGTTAGTTAATGATAGTCAAATTAACAACTTGGTTAAAAATTATAAACCATAAAAAACTAGTCAATTACTTTTAAAAGTTTTGTCAACCATATTCAAACCTATATACAGTCAATCTCAAATGTACATGGTTACCTATACAGTGTATAAGGTTTATGGTATGGGATGGTGGTGCACAAAATTTAGGTCGGTGACTTGAATCAAAAGTCGAAACCTAGCACCAACAAAAATTAACTTATAGTGATCAAACGGTGGTCTTTGTTTATGTTGAAAGTCGGTCCTTGGTCAGGTCCGCTCTATCTTGACCCGTAGGAAACCATAATGCGGGTTATGCTTTTTTTTTTTTTTTTTTTTTTTTGTGTTACATTGTTTTCAAATACTATAAATTCCATTATTTTACACTAACACATAATGTCTTTTTTACTAATATTACCTTTAACTTAACGGTTTTGTTTATCTTATCTCCCTTTTCTTTTATTAACTTGTATTATAGGTATAGAGTAAGTTAGATCCTACATTTGTAAGGTTTGAAGTATAATAGATTTGTTGGCGTATTAGTTTGAGCCAATATGTATTTTAATTTCGATATTTTTTTACTTGTTGGCAAAGTACACTATTGTAAAAGATATTAACGACATTTTTGTTTTCTCAAACTATATCAATTAGTTCTTTCCATCCATTTTGTCACCCAAATTACTTTAATAAGTGGGAGCAATTGTAACCCTTGTGCAAAAATTCAGGCTTTCAAAAACTTTTTCTTTTGGAAGCAATTCGTTAACCGATACTTAAACGTAATCCGTTTAACGTAACGTACACACCGGGACAAGGGCATAAGCTACACATACCCTAAATACCCTTTACATAACTTAGATATAAGTTTTGAAGGGTTAGGAATGACAAAAACACGTTTATACAAGTTTAGGGACTATTTCCGACAAACTATGAAAGTCTGCCAATTCTCGTATTTTTGAATACGGACCACATATACAAGTCAAAATATTTTTTTATTCAATAAAATCTTGTATTTTATTGATTAGAATGCAAAAATATCAATCGTTGCGCAGTTTCGATCATTTTCATGTTCGTTAAAGCGTTTTACGTATTTTTGCGAAATGCGTAGCCGTAAAACCGAACGAACCGACATCCACGACTTTCGGACAAAATCCAAGTTACATATGCCTTAACACCTTTATACAACCTAAAAATTAGGTTAAAAGCGACAAAACGCGACGAAACAAGTCTAGGGGCCAAATCTGCCAATTTGTGAAACTTCTGCCCCTACCACCATTGCTTGCGGACTGTAAGAGGGCACTCCATACGGTCCGTAAGGGGTGCCCAGCAACCAGAAAATGGACAGCACATGATTTCCTTTGCCTTGGAGCCCAAGAACTCGAATTTCCAGCTTCTTTCCTGCAAATGACAAGTGTTAGGACCTCACTCATGATCATGCCACCTCTAGGGACACTTGTAATGATCTTGTTACACCCAAAACACTATAAATAGCAAGCCATTTCACCACAAGTTCCTTGCTCATTCACATTTTTCTTTCTCCCTCTCTATTGGAGTTGTTTCCAGCGATTGGAGACCTCCTCCCTGAGTTCTTAAGTGTTTCTCAACACAAGTAAGTTCTCATCTTAGTCTATTTCATTGATTTTAGCTTGTTATGAGCTAAAAGTAAACAATTTGACTTTCTGTTTGACTTTCGGTTCTGACCTTAATTGGTCGAGTCAAAGTTCAATTGAACTTTGCAACGTGATCATAATCACGAAGGTTATAATCCCTTGCGATTGCACCTTCTGATTACCACGTTTACTAGTCGAAGTGAGGAGTCAAAGTTTCGATCAAAGACGCACATAATGTGCATTTTACGACGAAACTATTTTCGGGTATCAAAACACCAAGTTTTGATACCAAATCAATTTTATAACTTAGTTAGACATGTTCTAACATGTCTAACTCGTCACTTCAAATTTAGTGCTTTATTTGGGTCGTAAGTCGAGCGGTCTTGACAACCACTTTGACTTTCGAATCCGACCCATTTGGTTGATCTTAGGATCCAACCAAACACATTTTTGTGACCATAGTTATATAGGGAATAACCTACTAAGGTTATACCTTATGGTCGCATCGTTTGGTTAGTGTTATAATAAGTCGCTTCTATGTTCTTTAAAAATGACCAAAATACCCTTTTTGCGCATAAATCCATTTTAAGCATATGCAACCAAAGTTTTGACATATAAACTGATGTTACAGCATTTTTAAACATGTTTTGGCATGTAAGACTTATCATAGGACATATTTGACCATCCGAACATATATTTACGTAAATGACCCGTTAAAGTAGCTAAAACTACTTTAACGAGTCATAACGGGTCAAAAGCACTTAGGATCCTTTCCAAATCAGAATGTTAAGTTTATTAAACCAGGGTGAGGTTCCTCTACAAAGTGTGTTTTTCCTACAAAGTGTAGGAAATGATCTTGACCATTGGATGAGTGTGTTTGATGGTTGAGATCATCTTGGTGGCATTTTGGTAATATGTATGTCTTAAAAATAGGATGATTTAATTAATTAGGGGTAAATGTGTCATTTAGCTTGTTTTAAATATGGAAATGACTATCATACCATAAATCATCCCACATTTCTAGCGACTTTCTCTCTCTCTATTCCTTGTCTCCTTCGCGAAGAAACACAACGTCAAGAAAACACATTGTGAATCATACAATATAACATATCGTGAAAAAAACCCAAGAAAACATATCGTGAATCATACAATATAACACAACTTCATTTAACTTGTATGGTGTGTTATACAATATAACACATCGTGAAGAAACCCAAAAAATTATGAAACACAACGTCAAGAAACCACAAAAGACATGTCATTTGTGAACATAACTGGTGTACCACATTGTGAATTAATCTTTAACTTGTAAAACACATCGTCAAGAAATTACAAATATATCTCCTTCCTAAAAACACAACGTCAATAGTTACAAACACATCTCCTTCCTAAAACATGAACACCTATAACACATATTGTCAAGAAATTGTTCATGAAGGATTGCAGCTGGTAAAACACATCGTTAAGAAATTGTTCATGAAAAATTGTAGCAGGTAAAACACATCTACAAACACATCTCATTCCTAAAACATAAAATGTTATAACACATTGTGAATTAACCTGTAATTGGTAAAACACATCATCAAGAAATTGTTCATGAAGGATTGCAGCTGGTAAAACACATCGTTAAGAAATTGTTCATCAAGAATTGTAGCAGGTAAAACACATCTTCTTCCTAAAAGATAAACTGCCATCAACAATGTTATTTGAAATCGTGATTTTTTATTAGTAATATGAATAGATCGAAAGAGATAAAATCTAATAGAATGTGTTTGTGAATTAGTAATGATCTTAGTATAAAACTAAAACTTCCGAATTTGAATTCAAAGAAGATATTCAGTTACCATAAATATCTCAAATTGGTTTATTAGATAAAATCTTTCATAAATAAAATAATTATCCAATTATAAGTTTGCCCTTTTGCATAAAAATATTAAATGACACATGTCAAATGGAGAATGCTTCCTACACTTTGTAGGAAAAGATGGCTTTGTAGCCAACTCCTACCCTATTAAACCATATCATATGAGTTCCAACACTCGTTTGGTTTATAAGACTTCATTCTATCCGATCACCCGTTTTCAAGTTTCGACACACTAACATGTAGTTATCCGATACACTAGGAACCACTTCAACACTTGAACTCTTGATCCTTTGAGCTTGTTTAATCATTTGAACAAGACCTATACGCAATCCCAAGTGAGTACATAGTCCCCTCTTTTACGTTTTTTCCAATGTTTTGGGGTGATTCATATGTGTAATCAATTTTTCTCAAATGTATGGCATATATATGTTTACTATGTGCTTTTTATGTATTATTCCTATTATGCAAGACACGACGACTGAGACCAAACCAAATCCTTATAAGCATCTATCTATCTTCATAGATTGATTCTTGTGGGATGTTTAAAGTGCTAAATTGAAGTCCTTGTTTGGATTCTTTATGTACTTTAATGTGTATGTTATGGTTCACTAAGACCAAACCAAATCCTTATAGCATCTATCTATCTTCATAGTTAGATTCACGTGGGATGTTTAAAGTGCTAAATTGAAGTCCTTGTTTGGATTCTTTATGTACTTTAATGCGTATGTTATGATTCATTGTGACAAAACCGGATCCTTATAGTATCTATCTATCTTCACAGTTAGATTCTTGTGGGATGTTTAAAGTACTAAATTGAAGTCCTTGATTGGATTCTTTGTGTACTTTAATACGTGTGTACAAGTTGATGACCAAGTTGATAATTATGTGTTTGTGTGATTAGTAGTGATTTAGATAACGAAACGAGTGTAATACCATAAGAACATGGTGGATACGCCGCTGGTACTTCCTATATATAAGTGTTCTTATTGTATTACCCTTGTAGCGTTATCCGAATCATTTTAAGATTTTTGTGTTTAGTTGATTCAAATGTTCATTATCCAAATCCTTGTAGAATCTTCCATATTTTCATATGTTAGATTCTTAGAAGGATATCTAAAGTATTATTATTAATCATGATTGGATTTCTAATAATACTCACACAAGTTATGACTGATTTCAATGTTGTTATTATTAATCCTTGATTGGATTTCTAATAATACTCACACAAGTTTATGACCTATTTCAATGTATTAACAGAGACCAAAGTACAATTTTCAACGGCATAAAAATTACCTAGTAATAATCATGTTGCCATAAACAAAACTCTTTTGTCACAAGTTTTCATAATCAAGATAATGTATTGCAAATGCTAAACCTTTTTGCCATTCCTTGGTTTCAAAGAGTCCATTTTCAATTGATAACTCTCGTAGTTGTCAAAGCATTGCAATACCAAACTTTTTGCCATTTATTTGGCTAACAAAACCTATGTACTCGCCAGCGTTTATGCTGACTCTCATTTTTACATATGTTCAGGTTTTGATTATTCAAGCATGCTACACATAGGAACGCATCTGGGCCTTAGACTTCCTTAAACAAAAGACAATTTCATGTATTCTTCGTATTGTAAAACAATGTTAACAATAATGAAACAATCTAGTACCAGTTGTTACGAGCAATTTGTAACGTGACTCCCCGATCTTTCCAACGCGTGTTGTTGTATTACGCAATTGGGGTGTTACAACAATGATGATAATTATGAACAAACTAGGCCAGTGTGAAGCTATCTTACTTGGTAGATTTTCTTGCTTTTTAGTGGGACGTCTTGGGTTCAATCCCAAGCAAAAACTAGATTAGGTTATTAGAGTGGGGATCCTACGGAAAATGTGTTTTTCCTAAAAAGTGTAAAAAGTCATAAAACACAATAATTTCAGGCATAAAACACACCTAAAACTCACAAATAATAGAATGAATATTACTAAAACACCATATTCAAACTCTAATAGTCCATAAAAACTTCAAACACACCATCGTAGAACTATGAATATAAAACACACAATGCTAAACAACATAAAACACAATAATATTTGTCATTCCACAATCAGGGCCTTAACATCTAAAACACAACACAAAACCCACATACATGATGTTTTAGTAATCTTCATCATATTATTTGTGGGTTTTTGGTGTGTTTTATGGTTGACATTATGGTGTTTTATGACTTTTTACACTTTTTAGGAAATTTAGACTTTCTGGCCAACTCCTATCCTAGGTTATTATATAGTGTAATTTAGATGTATGTACGTATTGTCATTAAAAAAAATTATGAACAAACTAAAGGACTGTAAACAATTAAAAATTTGCATATTAATAATATGTTCATTTTCAACGAATGAATAACCATACTTTTATAGAAAAATTACGTATGTAAACCAGTTAAACAACTCATGGGCTACTCAAGCTTCACTCGTAAAAAGCTCATATCGAGTTGAGATTTAATCAGCTTGAGCCCGAGCTCGTGCCTAATAATAATTTTGTTTAATATATTCACATAATAGTTATGTTAATTTTTGTTTTAATTTTTAGTGAGCCTTTATTTATATAATTTTTATTTTAATTTATTAAACATATATTCACATAATAGTTAATATTATATATAAAAGGCTATGATAAAAATAACTAAATAATATAATTATGTTATATATAAAAATTATAATAAAGTATATTTATAAGAATCATTTATGTATATAAATTAATTAATAAACAAGTCATGCCAAGCTAAGCTCGAGCTTGAAAAACTACTCATGAGCCGAACTCGAGCTTGGCTCAACTCGTTTATACCCCTAATCTACCATTCGACTCAACAACCTTTGTTTTTTCCACTTGTGTATTTAACCAATCATTCTTTGTCATTTTCACCGACGTTTATAGAGGTCTAAAATTGATGATACGTATTTTTAAGTGATCTTTAACGCACATATTTAGCAAATTCTATAGAGGTCTAAAACTGATAATACATATTTTTAATTGATCTTTAACTTTAAATCCAGTTATCAGAGAAGAAGAAAATGAAGATACAAAAAAAGAGGTTCAATAAGATTAAAAATGAAGGGGATTCCGCTAATAGTTTCTTTTATAGTTGTTTTCTATTCTTTTTAGATGTAGTTTTATGAGTGGAGTAGGTGATTCGGGTAACATTCATGACGCCTTAGAACCCGGTTCACAATCTATCACCATTAGGGTCAACATTTGTGCGAAAACCAGATGACATTAGCACATGAAGACACCATAAAGGTAATACTAATCACCCGATATTTTGTTAAGCCTTTTGACATGTAACATCAGGCCTGACACCATCTATAGAATCAACATTATCAATGCTCGGATTCGGTTTCTCCAATACCCTCTTATTTGAACACCTATTATCTATAGTTGTGTTTCTTCTATATGCAGAATTAGAGCTCACGATGGATGCTTCCATACGGAATCTACAAGTTCACCGAACCGGAAACATGAGAAATAGTGCATCATTGACTGCTATTTCATGTTATAACTATATGACATGTTATAACTATATGACAGTTTCAATCCATGTACTTGTGAATCTGTAAGATCCAGTTTGTGTTTTATCTCTAACGCATCAAATGAACAAAAATAAAGGACAACTTAAAAGAAATGAATTGAAAGCCGCTTAAAGTGAGGTTTTAATGCATAGATCCTCATAATTTAATTTTTATTAAAATCATATAAATATTATCCAAATAATATAATTTTTGTAGCAATTTGAGTCACTAATTAATTTGATAAAAGTATCTAGCCCAAATATGTATTTAAACTTAAATCTGGTGGATGTTCATAATTAAAATGAAATAAAAGCTAACAGAACAAAGTCCAGAACTTCAAACGTATTATTTTTAACTTTTGTATGGTAACTAAATCATACTTATTCTCATAGAATGTTAAATATGTTTACAAACAATGTCAGGAGTGTGAACAATGTTTTCAGGATTAGACCGGACGTTGAATCGGTCTCCTTACCAATCCAATGGTTAGACCAGTCGAAACGTATTTGAGAACCGGATGACATTGTATATATTATAGAAATTAATAAGAAAGCAGGAATAATTTAATCATTTTTTTGTTCGACCCCCGGTTCCCGGTTCGACCGGACCACCAAAGACTACGATTCTCGGTCCAACTAACCGGTCCGGTCTGATCCTGAAAACACTGATGTGAATGGAACGGATAGACCTTAAAATTATTTGTTGCTGACCTAAAAACAAATCACTATCCCTTTCTTTATTTACCTATAGAAAACAATGTATAAAAGGCAAAACCATAATATTTAGTCACCTAAGAAACTAATACAAAAACATTTATGCATATTAATTGTTAAATGAAGATAAAAATTTCAAGAAAAAAAATATATAATAGAAACATTACAACAAACAACATAAAATAAGAAAATTTTATATCTATCGAGCCATGCTAAAATAATCAATTTTATCTTCATATACGAAGCTTGCTGTTAAAGCCGATGGTCTAAATCCACGACATCCTTTCATTATAACATTCATTTTAACAAGTATCTAGTTGACAAGACGATTACTAAAACATGAAATTTATAATTACAATACTGACTAGTGAGGATTACCAATTGGTTCATGGAACGTCTAAATACATCCAATATCTAAGATGACGAGTATTGTTATTCGGCCGATTCCACTAATTCAACCTGGAAATAAATGGGTTGATTCGGGTTATTTAAACTCTAAATCATCAATCCAAAAAAATAGCTTGTAAGAAAATGTGTCAATTGGGTCAAAAGTAGCCAAAAGTGTATTTTAATACATAAGGCCTTACAAATCTTTCTATTTAGAAAATTTGATTATCAATTGAATAATAAAGAATTTGTGAGTATATTCGTCGCACTATATTTTTATAAAAGTCACTATATTTTTATAAAAGTCAAAAAGAAAATGCATTTGGGTTCACATGTTAGACTAGTATTTTAATTATCATAGTAGGGCAATACTAAAACGTAATTATCATATTCGGGTTCACATATTATTCTCTGATTTACTTCACCCATCCCGAGCTGTAATGCCCATTTTGACTAGTTACCTAACCCACTTGACCTGCCAAATTATAGAATATAACCAAATTATACCCCTATCAAAAATAATTTCTAATGTTAGAGTCAAGATAAAACTTCATATGATCCCAACCAAGTCTTTTGCTATCTTAGGGAAATCCTTGTTTATAAGGGTTAGAGTGATAGCACAATTGTCACATGTTTTTTTCCTTAATGGGAAGAATAAAACTTTTCACCAAAAAAAAACAAGGTGTAGATAGTGTCTGCACAAAAACAAACAAGGTGTAGATAGTGTCTGCACAAACATAACTGAGAGAGTATCTGACATGAGAAAGAAAGTTTATCTGACATGAGAAAGAAAGTTTACAATTGTTTATAATCCATAACTAGATAATACAAGTATCATTCCACTACAATAAATGTTATAAGGTAAGTAGCTAGCACGATTTGTAAAAGGTTTTTTAAATTTGTTTCCAACTTTCCAATTATTCCGCTATCCATCAAAACCTTGACCGGAAGCTTCAATTCAAAAAAAAATTGCCCATAATCAATAGGACATATTGAAATCTAAATGCGCATAACCTAAATATGTACTTGCATTACCAAATAACTTACAATTGACTTTAAACCATGAACTAAGTAAAACATCAACAAGCAAATATTGGTTTATATATGACTTACAGAACCGCTATAATCGTAATACAACACACAGGAATCATTGACCATCTCTACCTACACAGTCACGCCCCTGCAATATAGTTACAAAGTATGTAGCTCATTATCAACATTAACAAATGCATCTCAGTTATTTCACAACACAAAGGCAAGAACTGAAATATTTATTACAAACGAATACATATAGATAGCCGTCGATTGATCTAGGAACATAATGATGGATAACAAATTTCGAACATTCGGTTTGTCGATTCCTGAAATAATTGTGCCAAATTATTCTTGTTCACTAGAGATTTAGAGAGAACACGTTTGACCAATTAAATATTAATGTGTTAATTCACATATCTGACACACTACTTCATAAATAATTAAAAACTTTGAACTAAAAGTGTTTCTGAACGACCCACCTCATTTTCACATGTACCAAAGAATTATCTATTTTGACCGGTTACACAAGCCACCAATTTTTCGCCTCTGTTATTCATTTAAATAGTAACTAGAAACTGCTTCATACCCATTCCAAATGCCACATGTGTATATATTAAATCAAATTTTTCTTCACTCCGGTGCTGTTGAACTAAGTGACGAGTCTTAGTGTCCATATCAACATGGTAAAATTTTGCTTTGTGTCCATCTCATGCAATATATATATATATATATGGTGGGGTTCTAGAGTGAATACTAGTGTATTTGTGAACTGAGTGAACAAATCCTGGTCATTGATCTACACACGTGTATGACCAGGATCTCATCATCAAATCATAAAATACACTAGTGTATTTCAACATCAAATCCTGACCATTAATCTACACACATGTATAGCCAAGATTAGTTCACTCAGTTCGCAAGCTACACTAGTGTTCACTCTTGGACCTAATCCTATATATATATATATATATATATATATATATATATATATCCACATAAGTAACTAGATTGGAAGTTCTAAATGTGACTACTATTATTCTGTCATTCGAACTTAATTTCTAATTGTAAAAGGTTTTTTAAATTTGTTTCCAACCTTCCAATTATTCCGCTATCCGTCATGCCCTTGACCGGAAGCTTCAATTCAAAAAAATGTGCCCATAATCAATAGGACATATGGAAATCTAAATGCGCATAACCTAAATATGTACTTGCATTACCAAATAGCTTAAAACTGACTTTAAACCATGAACTAAGTAAAAAATCAACAAGCAAATATTGGTTTATTATGATTTACAGAACCGCTATAATCGTAATACAACACACAGGAATCATTGACCATCTCTATCTGCACAGTCACACCCCTACAATATAGTTACAAAGTATGTAGCTCATTATCAACTTTAACAAATGCATCTCAGTTATTTCACAACACAAAGACAAGAACTGAAATATTTATTACAAATGAATACATATAGATAGCCGTCGATTGATCTAGGAACATAATGATGGGTAACAAATCGAACATTCAATTTGTTGATTCCTGAAATAATTGTGCTAAATTATTCTTGTTCACTAGAGATTTAGAGAGAACATGTTTGACCAATTAAATATTAATGTGTCAATTCGCATATTTGACACACTACATCATAAATAATTAAAAACTTTGAACTAAAAGTGTTTCTGAACGACCCACCTCATTTTCACATGTACCAAAGAATTGTCTATTTTGACCTATTTTTTCGCCTCTGTTATTCATTAAATTAGTAACTAGAAACTGCTTCATACCCATTCCAAATGCCACATGTGTATATATTACATCAAATTTATCTTCACTCTAGTGCTGTTGAACTACGTGACGTGTCTTAGTGTCCATATCAACATGGTAAAATTTTGCTTTGTGCCCATCTCCTGCAATATATATATATATATATATATATATATATATATATATATATATATATATATATATATATATATATATATATATATATATATCCACATAAGTAACTAGATTGGAAGTTCTAAATGTCACTACTATTAATCTGTCATTCAAGCTTAATTTTTAATTGTAAAAGGTTTTTTAAATTTGTTTCCAACCTTCCAATTATTCCGCTATCCATCATGCCCTTGACCGGAAGCTTCAATTCAAAAAGAAATGCCCATAAACAATAGGACATATGGAAATCTAAATGCGCATAACCTAAATATGTACTTGCATTACCAAATAACTTACAACTGACTTTAAACCATGAACTAAGTAAAACATCAACAAGCAAGTATTGGTTTATATATGACTTACAAAACCGCTATAATCGTAATACAACACACATGAATCATTGACCATCTTTACCTACACAGTCACACCCCTACAATATAGTTACAAAGTATGTAGCTCATTATCAACTTTAACAAATGCATCTCAGTTATTTCACAACACAAAGGCAAAAACTGAAATAATTATTTCAAATGAATACATATAGATAGCCGTCACTACCACACGTTGTCACCACCACGAGTGATGGAATCCAGCGGCGGCGGTGTTCCACTTGTGGTCACCCAACCACCACGTTCCATCATGTTAGGGATGAGCATGGTACCCGTTCGGTACCGAAAATCCCCAAAAGTGGGTACCGGTACCGAATATATGCCGTACGGTATGGTTCGGTACCGGTATTTTAGTGTAAAAACCCATACCGGACCGGTACCGAACATGTACCCGGTTCGGTAAATTCGGTACCGGTACCCGGTATCATTTGCTCATCCATACATCACGTAACGCCCCTACCCCCTTAGGGTGAGATAAGACTTTAAAACCATTAAGTCTTGGTTTTGATTCTTACAAGGGGTTTTCTCCATATTTATACGGTTTCCTTCTGAATTGGTGTATAAGCATTATAGCCTAGTGGAGATAGATATGATCGAGTGGTTACTCTGTCAGTGATCCAAATTTGCCTTTAAATAAAAAAAATAATGATATAGTAACACAAAAATAGATACAGCGAAAAGCTTAAAAAACACATCCGTAGACGATTGCCTCTCTCTCTCTCTCTCTCTTATGGTCGCCATTAAACATCATTTTCTTTTTTCCATCATTGGTCTCTCTTATGGAAAATAATTTAAAAGAAAATTATCACATGGTTTTCTAGTTGGGCACCGACCACCGGTTCCTGGTTCGACCTCATGGGTATCTCAAGACAAAACGAACTAGTTACAACCAGACTGCTCACCCTACCGAACCCCGGTCTGATCTGGTCATAAAAATCAGTTGATAATAGCTTACTTGTTTTCTAACAAAGTGATTTAAGGAAGTTTTATGCATTGAAATGCACTTCATATGACATGACCATTTCAACACATTTATAATCGTTTTTTTATATATATTTTAGCTTAACGGGTTTAACATGTTAGAGATAAAGCATAAACCAAACCATTTACAAGTTAATAGGTCAAAATTGCCACCTTTAGATTATAAACTCATTAATGGGCAAAATAATTTGAAAATTATATTCAAAGTCACAAGACAAAACTATCACCGACATTCAAAGTTAATATTTGAGTCTTTTTTCTTCTGCAAGTTATCTCTTTTTGGTTCTAACCTATGATCTGTTTTGGAAAGTGAGATCATTTTTCCTCTTTTAATTTGTGCATATGTTTGGAACCACCACTGAAGTTGTTTCTACTAAATTCAATCAATAAAACAATTAAGAACAAAAGAATAGATAGAATTACAACGAATAAAGCAACTAGAGCTCTTATTTATCTTGTTTGCCTACTTAGGGTATGTTTGGAAAAAGTAGTTGGTGGCTGTAAGCTGGTAGCTGTAGCTTTTTAGATATATTTGGTGTTTGACAGAGTAGCTGGAGCTTTGAATAAAATGTATAAAATGATGAAAATGTACATAACTAAAAATTTTAAAAATCGGTGCATTAAAAATTTCATTATCTTTAGAGGTTAAAATAGTCATTTTTTCTCTAAAAGTTTGTAGCTCCTTCTAAACGCTACTAGTAGGAGTGTTCAACCAAAAGCTTCAAGTTCCTAACCTAAAAGCTTCAAGCTCCTTCAACCAAACAAGGCTTTTTATTAAGTAGGAGCTTTTTCTTAAAAGCTTAAAGCTAGAATCTCCTAAAAACTCCTAAAAATTCCATGCCAAACATACCCTTAGAAGTTTAAACATGTTTATTGTTGGTGTCAAAGCCTACTTAGAAGTTTAAACGTCTAAATAAACATCATTGTGAAGAGAACTAACTAGTTGATAGATACTCAATCAAATCTCAAACAACATAAAAAGTATTTACTTTTAAAAACTAGAAACGTGAGTCTAAAAGTAGTAGATTAGCTTACCCTATGTTGGTGTTGACATATGAATGGGCTCTTCAACAATTAGCTCATGTAGTAATGTTCATAGCAAATTAAGTCCAAATGACATTTAAATGGCATCACCTAAGATCCTCGACTACATTTATGTTAAATTAAAAGGTAACATCTAAAGTACCATTATTAATGGGCATTTCTCCGCCAATGATAGTTTTTTTTTGAAATTTTAGGCATGCACATTTGGGGATAATTGTTAATATTAAACTCAATGATTATCATTCCATTCGTATTAGATGTAATATGCAATACTTGTATGTTATATCGTAGGTTAGTTAATAGGATTATGTCATTGTTAATCGGTTTATAACTGAAATAGTGGTTGGTAGAAGTTAATAATTATCTAGCCATTGAAGCTTTTATATTTATGTATTTAAACACTTAACCATTCCCGTGTATACTTACCAAGTTATTCCATTATCACAAGATCATTTTAACCTTCCTTGCTCACTAACAATTTTTGTATATATCACCAAGTGTTCTTGATATCCAACAATATTGAGGAGTAACATGATTACAAAGAAAAGCTAATCTCTGTATGATCAGTTTGTTGATGAAAGCTTTAGTAAGATAATGATAGTCTGGCGGCGACGGAGCTGGTCGTGGGCCGGTGGGATGTGAGTGTGTTCGCGTTATGATTAAACTTAATGATTATCATTCCTTTAGTATTTTATGTAATTTTAAAATAAAATTAAATTCAAACAACATTTAAATGGTATTATTTAAGATTCTCGCCTACATTCACATTAAATTGAAAGGTAATATCTAAAGTACCATTATTCATGAGCATTTCTCGACCATTGATAGCTTTTTTAAATTTTAGGCATGCGCATTCGGGGATATTTGTTGATACTAAACTTAATGATTATCATGTCACACCCCAACCGATGGCAGAAACATTGAGGTGGGATGAAATAGATTGCTCGAGACTTCATAACATGCTAAAAGTGACAATAGTTTAAATAACAATATTTCATTTTATTCTAAAAAGAAGTACATAGTCTTGAAGGGAAAAATACAACTTTGCTAACTTAAACATAACGAAACAAAGGAAATAAATAACATGAAAATTTGGGTGCATATTGATACGTGGTCGAAAACCGGTGTTTGTTGAGGTTTAAGTTCATGATTTTACTTAACTTTTAATCTCGAATAGCCTACTTTTAATGAGATTTGTGTTTTGCAGGTCTTACGAAGTTTAAGGAGCTAATTGGGAGCTTTACGGACCATCGGGACGCGAAACGGGTCAACCGGGATCAAGATACGCGAAAAACGGAAACCTACGGCTAGGGGGGCCATCGCCGACGCCCAAAAGGGTCGTAGATGACACCCCGTAGAAAGTGTTGTCGCCCGGAAACCCCCGTATATAGTAAAACAAGACGTCGGCCGAAACACCATTCAGACAAGGTGTCGCCGACGCCTTCCTTGGCCGTCGGCGACGGCCTGCCTATTGCTCTGACGTGAATTGTTGTTTTGATTGTTGTTTAACGGGTTATAATGTATCTTTGACCAATTATTCGGGGGTTACGAAGATGAGAGGTTAAAAACACCTTAGGGGATCATCCCTTTATCATCTAACACATCCCCAACCTATCCCTAACATCTAACTAATCCTCCATCACCTCTAATGATCCCTAACCTTCACCTCTAACATCAAAACCCTAACCGTTCTCCATCATCTCTAACCATCCTAATTCCACCATCTCCATCATCTCCTTCCACCTTCACCTTCAAACCCTAACCTTCACCACTTCTCAAGACTAAAGGTCATGGCTCCGTGCTCGTGTTCATCGCCCGATGATCGCGTCCATCCAACCATGAGCGGCTAGTCTCTTCGGTTTCACCCTGGTGTAGATGTGGTAAGATTTTCTAGGGTTTATGCATTTGTATTTTGATTTGATTTTGTGACAAATTGTTTAGTATTTAAAACTTATGATAATTGTCGTGCATTTGAATTGAATTTGTGAATTGCCGAATGATTATAAAATTTGACTTTGCGAAATGAATTTGTGCACATATGTCTTATCGTAGGTTAGGATCTACATGTCCAAGGTAATGAAGTGCATTACGGTCCGTTGTCTATGACGTCGATAACAATTAGCACCTAAGCTTTGTGATAGTAATCCGTTAATCACCATATGCAATTGAATCAAGTTAAAACATGTAGGAACCCTAGGTCTTGCAATTATCAAACCGGGTGTGATCCGTTTCCCCAATTCTTGTTTTCAATTTAGTAACTTAGTTTTCCGACAACGGTGGTGTCTCCGGTGAGCTTCCTCGTCTCATGTTTTATTTACTTATTCGTTTCTTTTTCCTCTTTCTCCTGCCGACGTTTTGTTGCAGGTTGGGGTTGTGGTTTCCGGTGATGATATTGATGGCGATGAAGTGATGGCAGCAGGTTGAAGATGGGGTACGACGGGGAGATGGTGGTGGTTCTTGGTTCGAAACTCAGGTCCGTTGCTCGGATCCGACATGTTTCAGGCGAAGCTCCGATTCACGACTGTCACAGTGGCTGCATATACCCCTATCATTGTAACACCCCGTGTTACCGAATGTCAAAGTCAAAGTCAAGATTGACTTTTTTGACTATAGCTAATCTATTTATGTTTTCGTGAGTTGTATTATGTGGAGTAAGTGTTATTAATCAAGGTAGTCGAATGTTCAATCAATGCGAATCGATTTACGACATTGAATAGCAGGAAGTAACAATGCGATAAAGTCAATCAACCGGTAATCAAACTAATCTAATCATCATCGAACTCGAGACTCGAATTGCGTGAACTTTGGTTGATATTATACATGTGTGTGTGTGCCTTATGTGTTACTTGTGCATGATTACTTTATGTTATGTGTGGTAATCAATCGAAACTCGAATCGAAACTCGAAACTCAATCGAACTCAATCGAACTCAATCGAAATCAACTTATGATAATTGGTGGCGAAAAGACAGCGCGAGATATAGATGATTGTATGTTAGATATAGTGGTTGGGATTAAAAGCAATTTGAATAGGAAACTCTATCGTTCACGCATCGTCCTCAATCAAAATCGAAATATCAAAAATTGTCGCACTGAACGCTCGAATCAGGCAGCTGAACGATCAGGCTCCCAGCCGATCGAACGGCCCAGCCGATCGGACTGCTGTCCGATCGGACAGGCTGTCCGATCGGGATGTCTGGCCGATCGGGATGTCTGGCCGATCGGCCAGCCCTTTCCTCTTTTGGAAGCCTATAAATAGCCCTGTCATTGTCATACTTTCTACTTTTGGAAAGCTCTGACCGACCAGCTCGTGCTCTCATCCTTTTTCTTCGATTCCTTCCAATTCCGGTAAGATTTCATCCTAAATCTTGTACTTTCTTGATCTATGCACACTCCTACACCTTTCTATCTTTCGAATCTTGGTTTCTAACCGTGAAATCATCAAGATTCAAGTATTCTAGGATGATGTCATCATGATGTTCTTGAAGAACTTCATGTTTTGGCCTCAATCCACCAAGAATCACTTGGATCTAGTCGGTTTCCACATAAACAAGCAAAGGTCTTTCATAGATCTGAACATCTCTTGGTGAAAAGGATTGAAAGATGGTTTTCCAACTTTCTTTCAACTCTTTTACACTCAAAGCCTTCAAACTGATAGAAACAGAGCTTGTGCCGACTTGCTAATCACCTCGATGGTTACACGACTCAAGATTCGGGTTCTATCCACGAGGTCCACCGATTTCGGGTTGAATGTTAAACTCCGTTCCGAATAGTTCACCTGCTGGATTTGGGTGATTCCTGTCCGAGCAGGAGAAATCAGTAAGAACGAGGGTTCTATGGTTCAACTCGTTGACGAAGCACCTCGATATGACGACAAACCATCAAAACAGCTAAGTGTTAGATGATCAGGACGACCAGGTCAGGATGCTGACTGATCGGACTGACTGTCCGAACGGACAGCCCAGCCGATCGGGCAAGCCAACTGATCGACCAGGCCAACCGATTGGCTAGCACATGGCCCCACACCTTAACAATTTCATGAAGTCTAGTATTGAACGAAGTGCTGTTCGATCGGACTACGGTCCGTTTTGAATTACCCTTCGGATCATGAGATACTGTACTTCAACACTTAATCGATTTTCAACATGTTCGATGCACTAGGAGTGCCACCCGATCGAACAGCCGTCCGGTCGGATGACACCCTGCTGAGAACCTGTTGAGCCGACCGATCGAACGAACCGTTCGATCGATCGACCTGAAAGGTAAGGATACTTCAAAGTTTTCAAATGCTACAACGAAAACTTCAAAAGTCAAGCCATCATACACAAACACATCCTTCTCAAAGGAAGAAACAATCCACTTGAACAGCCCAACCGATCGGCCTATCGACCGACCGGATAGGCTGTCCGAACGGACCAGTTAACCGAACGGTCAAGCCGTCCGATCGGACCTGCTGTCCGATCGACCAGACTGTCCGACCCTCCAACACTCGTTTCCATTTTTCGCATTGCTTATCGTTATGCTATCGAACTATTCAGGCTAACCCTACTCTCAAGTGCTCCCTTCAATTCATCAATCACTGTGAGTATACTCGAACCCTTTTTGCTTTAGCACTTTTGGGTGTTACATACGTTACTTATTCTAAATCACAATCGAACACACTACCCAATTATTTGAACGCTAACCGTTACCGCATGTATTATGTGACTAAATGAATGCTTGTTGTTATGTTTACACGTGGAATGTTGTCTACCTGCCTTAACGACGATAGTACTATAGTTTGGACTCAGCACCCGTTCACACGGGGGTTGTTAAGGACAATTACTTGCATGGATTACGGTGGTAATCATGTATTGCGAACTGCCTCGGGCAGTCAACCCGCAGTCATTGGTATCGATAGATCCATGTCGATAATTAACATGCTTCGTTTTCATCTGTGTACGTGCTGGTTATGCGTAAACTATTCGAACTCTATTATGCTATTAATCAAACTTGTATGCTCACCTTTACATTTTATGTATTGACTTTATTTTAACGTATGTGACAGACAATTAGGATGCTTATCTGCTAGGAAGGCGAGCTTAGAATAAGCGTCTAGAGCATAGTTGTCTGTAGATCTTGCAGATCGAGTCTCTAGAAGCATTTGAACAATATTTATAATTGAAATATGAGTTGTTGGAACAGAATATTTGACTTGATGTTATCTGTAATAATTTGTTTACTATTTGAGGTACGGTATGGGACGTATTATATAAATTGAATAGTAATCATAGTTGTTATGGAAACTTCTGGACAATCTGTTTTGCTCAGTGCCATGCCCCGATGATTCTGCCATCGGTTGGGGTGTGACAATCATCTTGCAGTCCCTCGATTAGTGTAGATACACCCCTGTCACAGGTCTTGGCAAGATAGTGGCTCCTCTTTAGGGGAAGATGATTTGGGGGGGTGATGACAATAAAGATGAGATCTGTAAATGTATTTTAATATTAGGGTATAAAAGGAATTAAATATATTTAATTTAGTTTATTAATTATTGATATATTATAATAAAACCTAAGATGGACAAAAATGCCCATGCACAAAAAGACAAAACAACCAGTTTTCAACCGTTAAAAAGGGGGTTTTTGAATTTTGGACTAAAATGGCAATAAAAGTGAAACCACAGGGACCCAGATTTAAAAAGTTTGAGATTTGGACTGAAATGGCAAAAGTGCCCAAACCACAGGGACCAAAATGGCAGTTTACTCTAAATTTATACAAAATTAGCAAACTTCATAATCACATTGCACATTTTTGTAAATAGTCTAACTAATCGAACGGGTCGTGCGATACTGACCACATGCTCTTCGTGGATACGATACCCGACTTGCCCTAGCTACCTAGGTTTAATTGGGTTTTTGACTGATCGGGATGACACGGTCACGTCACGTATCTAGTTCACCCTAACCAATTTCTTCGAATCATCAAAGCTAATTTCCTGCAACATGTATTAAAATAATTTGTCAACACATAATGGTCGGTGAGCATACAAGTTTGGTTTACATAGCATAGCATAAAAAGTCTCAAATCCAACATGGCAAAATGTATACTAAGTTGTAGCTAGCATGCATAACTATAGGTCAAACCCTTGTGTCCACTGAATATTGTGCGAACCCTCGTCACAGAAATGAACGAGACCCTAAAAATTAATTGAATACTTAACAATACCCAACAAAAGGGTGGTGGGGGTGCTACTCCTATTGCGCTATAATTGTTAAGGTGGGCTAGCTAAGTAAATGACAAATAAAGTGCATAAATGTTTTCTAGCATGAACAATTTAAGCATAACAAATAGCATGGTTGGTGGATTGAGTGATTGATTATGATTGGTTGTGTGCATTGTGAATTTTGATAGATTATACATGTTACATCCAAAAGTGCATTAAAGAGTAAAAAAATGGTCAAGTATACTCACGGTTTGCTAAAACTTCCAAACGTGAGTCGATATGAATGGGATGGTTGGAACACCAAAGTTACCCTACAATAGGAAACAAAGGTGTGTGAGTCGATGGAGTTTGGTTATGAGTTAGACTCGGAATTTAAGAATTATAACAAGAAATTATGGTATTGTATAAATACATCTTGTCTAGACACTCATTCGGAATTAGTGTGAGCGTAAGTCGTGGATCTTAACATCATGCCAATATGTATATCAAAACTAGAAACATTCTTGTAAGTGTAAATACAAATGACCGATCTCTTATTTCACTATGGAGTGTATGCTTACAACTTTTGGGTTTAAAGATTACAATGACACACACTGCAACCTATTTATAGTGAGAACAAAGACCACTACGCAACCTAGTCTGGTGTCGCCTACACAAGACTAAGCGACACTCGGTGTGTTGCTTACACCTGAGTCTCGCTTACACTAGATTAGTGTCGTTTTTATGCATAAAAAATATGACGAGACATTTGTCTTATGTTCCGGAGTTCAACATAGGAAAGAGCATTATTAGAATATATTTACTTCTTTTACTCTTTCTCTCTCGAATTTATTAGTTTTAAAGGTGTAAGTTGAATTGTAATGATAGCAATATGATAAGATATTTGCCCTATGTTACGAAATTCATTAAGACTAAACGGTATGGGGGCGGCCTTGGCCCGGTGAGGCCCGGCGCCGCACCCTCACACCGCCCCCCTCTAGGGCGTCCCGGCTTCTCCGTCTCCCTAACAACGTTGGCGACGGGCCAACTTTTTGAAATGAAGTCGTTGGCAACGGCTATTTTTTATTTTAAAAAAAGGTTTTTTCACTTTAAATAAATACCCCACCTCAACACCTTTAGCGGGTTTTATCGATGCGTGATATTGATTCCGTCTCTGGCAAGTGGTGTAAAATGAGCAAGGCCATCAACACCTTTAGCGGGTTTTATAACCAAATTTACACAAATCCTCCTAGTGGGAGTAACGACGAGGACATTCTCAACCTTTCTTTGGTTAAATGGGACTCTAAGAATACAACTCATTTCCAACACCTCCGAGCATGGAATGTTGTCACATCGACATAAACGACGACCCGGAATTTGACGAGGAGGTGTTGGCCATTCACGAGTCGGAGCGTCCCCCCGGAAGGGACAAAGCAAAAAAAGAGGCGGCCGGAAATAGAAAAGGGGGCGGCTCAAGCCAAACGTCTTTCGGGGCGGGTTCGATGGTGATGTGGCGTTCTACGTGGCGGCCCATCCTTATGGGGATGACCCTCCCCATACCCTTTAGTCTAAAGGAAAAAACGCTAACATATCGATTCGTCTCTCTTTGGAATTTGTTATTTTTAAGTTGTAAGTTAAATTTTAAGAGAAAAATGCTCAGATAGTCCCTGTGGTTTGCCTTTTTTCACCTTTAGTCCCTAACTTTCTAGAATTACAGCTATAGTCCCCAACTTTTGCGATTTTGTTCCCGGATAGTCCCTAAGTCTAACATCAGTTACTTTTCTCAGTTAAAAGGGTGTGAAATGACAAAAATACCCTTACTAAAAAACAAAATAACTTAACCTATTAAATACATTTGTTTATTTGTGGGACCCACTCTATATAAAAACAAAATAATAACCTCACCCCCCACCTTCGTTTCTCTTTCTCTTTCTTCTATCTTCCCTTCCCCTCTACACAACAGCTCCATCATCCCATCAACACCCACATAAACAAGAACATGATCTCATACACAAAAACATGCTCTCCTATCTGTGCGCCAATTTTAGGAAGGGCAATTTAAATGGCAATACAAATCACTGCCAGTTAATCACTGCTAATTAATTGTTATCGACCGTATACGTGTTTGAACTTGAGTTAATTAATTCACTTTGTCATTTTGTTTTCTGTTTTTTATCAATTATATAAATAGAGACTTGTGATGGAATTACATGACTGAATTGTATGTTCTGTATATATTTATGATACAGGAGAATGCTGATAAACTTATCAAAGCAACTACAAAATACCTTGGGTTCAGCAATGGGAAACCAGTTGTTACATAATACAAAAGCCTTCTACACTGGAAAGTATTCGATGAGACCGTGGTTATCCTTTTGGGTTTTTGTTATCGACCGTTGCATTTGGTAAACCCTGTACCGTTTTGTTTTCCTCGTCATTTACAATTGGGTATCCGGTTACATGATGGTGATTGTCTAGCTTATTGGTTTTCGATGAGACCGTGGTTATTGAGGCAGCGGTGATGATGGCGGCAGTGGAGGTTGTGGCGGGGATGGTTGTGGCAGTGGGGGGGGAGTAGATGGTGGTGGTGGTGGTTGAAGGTGGAGATGGTAGTGGTGGTGGTGTGGAGTGGGAAAGATGAAGTGGGTAGGGTGGGTGATGGGTCCCACATATTTTTATATTTCTTTTAACTTTTTCATTTTTCATTTGAGAGTAAGGGTATTTTTGTCATTTCATACGCACCTAACACCAAAAACTAACCCTCATCCACGCCAGGGACTATTCGGGAACGAAGTTCAAAATCTTGGGGACTATAGGTGTAATTTTAGAAATTTAGGGACTAAGGTGAAAAATTGGCAAACCACATGGACTATCCGAACATTTTTCTCAAATTTTAATGATAACGATAAGGCGGGATGCTTTACCTTTTTTCCGAAGTTGAATACAGGAAAATCTTTCATTCTCTTACCCTCTCCCCTCCAATTTATTAATTTTGAAGTTGTAAATTAATATTTAGTTATAACAATATAGCGAGATATTTTCCCTATGTTCTGGTTTTTAATATATGAAATGGCAATATATGTATTAAAGTATATTAAGTTCTTTTTCTCTCTCCCTCGAATTTATTATTTTAAAAGTTTTAATTAAATTTTAGTGTTGGCGATATAGTGAGATATTTCACTATGGCCAGGAGTTCGATATAGGAAAGAACATGATACGGATCAGTAGTTTAATGTGGATTAGTAGTTTGATAACATATCAGTAGTTAAAGGATCAGTAGTTAAGGGGTCAGTCAGCAGTGGATTGGGGTGTCAGTTAGCAACAGAGGATTAGTCAATAGCGGATTGAATTTTTGATTAAACAACAGTGGTTTGGGTGTTGGTTAGTAACAGGGGATTGGGTTATTAGTTAGTTAGACAGTTAGGGTGGTAGTTGGTTAGTAGTTGTGTTGGTTGTTGTAAACTCGGGTATAAAAGAGATATGTTGTAATAGAATAGGGTATCTGGAAAATAATAACAAACTCTTCTTAGTCTCTCTTTTTCTCAACTGCCATTAACGACCTCTCGAAGCTCATTCTTTCAATTGAGTTTCCTGAACGTTAATAGGACTTGACCATTGTTAACTCAATCTCAAGTACATTCAAATTTCAATCCTTATCATTGGTATCAGAGTTGTCTATCCTTGGACACTCTTGATTCAATTCAATTTTGAACCCTAATTCAGTCGATTGGGGAAATTGCTGCATTCAATTTCAACTCCTGAATTCGGTCATGTTTCGATCGAATTCCTTCAATTGTTGATTCGTTCAGTTCAAATTCCAATTGATCTTTGTTGAGATCAATTCCACTTCAAAAATGACAAAGAGACACGGTCAAAACGATACCGATGATGCTGAAAGCAGTCAGCAGATGAACAATCGAATCGAGGAAAACACAAAAGCATTAGAAGAAGTGAGGAACATGGTGACCGGATTATCTTTACAGTTGACTCAAATGGTCAATAACCAAAGCAATGGCAGAGATTATCAAAGACAGGGTCCACAGCATGAAGGAGAAGGATTCAATTTTGCAGCAAGATTGACCAAAATTGAATTTCCTCGGTTTAAAGGTGATGATCTTACTTCATGGCTGTTTAAGGTGGAACAGTTCTTCCAACTTGATAGAGTGTCTGATGCAACGAAGGTTAGTGATGTATAAGAATTTATACATCTTTTAAACGTCAAATACGCCCCGTTTATGCGAAAACTCTTTGTATTTTCATTGATTTTGGTACTTATTTGAGTTGTTTGTGAAAATACAGGTCCGGGCTTCGGCCCGGTGATGAAACGGAAGCTTTTGGAGCAAAATAGAGCTAAAATGGTGCATTCCAGCAAACTGCCAGATATGGCACTACCGTGCCAAACAGTGGCACGACCGTGCCAAGCCTCCCGATGTCGGCACTCTCGATCAGCACTAGCACCCAGCAGCCAAATCTACAAAATCAAGGGAAGCACGACCGTGCCAACCATTGGCACGACCGTGCCAAGTCAATCTTAGCCTCTGATCAGCTTGTTAACTTGTTAGTATGATTCATAGCATGAAACTAGGAATGGTGAGTGCTAATATGATATGAACAATGATTTGAGCTTGTGTGTGAATTCTTGCATCTAGATTTGGAAAGATCAAAAGTATGTTTATATGAATTCTATAGTTTGTGTTCATGTTTGGTTGATGATTTAGGCCAAGGTTGTTAGCTAGCATGACCATGCTTGTGGTTCATATCAAGAACATAGTGATAGTGCCAACTACTTAAAACCAAGTTAGGGTGATTAGTGTGTTTCTCATATTAGTTTTCCCTAATTTGTAGAGTTAGGAGTTTTGACAAATGAATAACTCATCATCAAAGATTAACATCAACTTAGCAAGTGAGCTTAAAGGAATAATTTTGAGGTGATTAGAATGTTAATTCATTTTTAATTTTCCTAAGAATTATAAACTAGGAAGCCTTGATTGGGGACTTAGTTAAAATTGGAGCTTGCATCATCACAATCCCTTCCTCTTTGTTGTCACATGTGAATAAGTGGATACTTAGTTTAGGCAACCTTTCTTAGTTATTGTTATTTGTTAGAAATTTTAGTAGTTTATTTATTTTGCATGATAAGTTAGAAAATCCAATCCAATCATTTGAAAAGGCTTTGAAGTAACAAAGGTTTAGTATCGAGACACCGCATCCACGGATTGATATCCGGTTCTTACCGATTAGCTATATTACCACCCGACGGGTACACTTGCCCTTTGTGTGTGTAGTTAGTTTATAGGTGAAAACCCATTTTAAAACTAAATTTGTGTGAAGAAAACCTCAATTAAAAATATATATAATTCACGCACATCAGTTAGGTTGGCAGCTATTCATTTTGAGGAAAAAGCATTACAATGGTATCAATCTCTTACTAGCCAGAGGGTTGAAGGGGAGGTATTATCCTGGACAGAATTAGTGGAGGCTTTGAAAGTCAGATTCGGGGAATTGTTTGATGACCCTATGACCGATTTAAAGAATTTGAAACAGATTAATTCAGTCCAGGAGTATCATGATAAGTTTGATGCTATCATAAGCAGACTTCAGTTACCTACGGAATATGCATTAAGTTGTTTTGTTGCTGGGTTGGAAGAGGAGATACAATTGCAGGTAAGGATGTTTAACCCAAAAAACATTCAAGAGGCTTTTTGTCTGGCAAAATTACAAGAAGCAACCATCAAGGCCAAGAGGAGCAGGTTTGGGTCTAAAAATTCTGTTCTAACTAATCCAATTGCTACTAAATAGACACTACCTTATGCAAAGTCAGTTAGTATGGATAATAAGAAGAATGTAATTAGAAAAACTTTAACTAGGGGAGAAATGGATGAGAGAAGGTTAAAAGGGTTATGTTTTAACTGTGATGAAAAGTATTCTAAAGAACATGTGTGTAGGGGTAATAAGAGACCGCAGTTGTATCATATAGAAGTAGAGTGGGTGGAGGATGAGTGTGTTGATGAAGAGATAGAGGAGGAAGTGTTGGAATGTGCTCAAATTTCAGTTAATGCAGTAGAAGGAAATGACATGTATAAGTCCATTAGAGTTAAAGGACATTTTGGTAAAATTGAGTTGCAAATATTGATGGATACCGGATGTTCTCATAATTTCTTGGATTACAAGTTGGCCAAACAGTTAGGCTGTAGGTTGGTAAAAGGTCCAGCCATGTTGGTCAAGGTAGCTAATAGTCACGAGGAAGTATGTGACATGATGGTTAAAGGTTTCCAATGGGTTATGAAGGGCATTCAGTTTGAAGTTGATGTATATGTGATGCCTTTAGGAGGTTGTGACTTGGTATTGGGGGTACAGTGGTTCACTACTTTGGGAAGTATTAAAATGGATTATAAGGAAAGAACTGTTGCATTCAAGTTCAAGGGGCAAAAAGTGGTATTAAGAGGGCAATATGGTAAAAAGTTGACTCAGTTCAATAAGGGTAGTTTGAAGAAGATAGATATGCAAAGAGGGGAATTAGCTTTAGTGCAAGTATGTGCTATTGAGGGGTGTGATACCAGTACTACAGTGGTATTGCAAAAGGCTGTAAAATCTGTGGAACAACAATAGCAGTTATAGCCGTTGTTAGGAGGTTTTGATGATGTCTTTCAGGATTTGAAGTCCTTACCACCTTCTAGGGGACAGTTTGATCATAGAATTCCTTTGAAACAGGGAACTAATGGCATTAACCTGAGACCCTATAGATATCCGTTAATACAAAAGGATGTTATTGAAAAGATGACAAATGAATTGTTGAAGCAGGGGGTTATCAGAACCAGTTTCAGTTCTTTTGCTTCACCAGTGGTTTTGGTCAAGAAAAAAGATAATACATGGAGGATGTGTATTGACTACAGAAAATTAAATCAAGCCACCATCCCTGATCGATTTCCTATTCCTTTAGTGGAAGACTTAATGGATGAGTTATTTGGTACCAAATTCTTTTCAAAGTTGGACTTGAAATCAGGCTATTATCAGATACGAATGGGCGAAGAGGATATTCATAAAACAACATTCAAAACTCATAATGGTCACTTTGAATTTTTGGTAATGCCATTTGGCCTTACTAATGCTCCATCTACATTTCAAGGACTAACGAACCATGTTTTTAAACCATATTTGAGAAAATATATGTTAGTTTTTTTCTATGACATATTGGTTTATAGTCCATGTTGGCAGTCGCATTTGTCCCATTTGAAGGATGTTTTGGGGGTGTTAAGACAACACAGGTTGGTAGCAAAAAAGAGTAAATGTGAATTTGGTGCAACTGAGTTAGAATATTTGGGGCATATTATTTCTCAAAAGGGAGTGGCAACAGATCCTGTTAAAGTTTCGGCTATTCAACAGTGGCCAGTTCCAAAGAATATCAAGGAGTTAAGAGGGTTTTGGGGGTTGACTGGATATTATCGAAGGTTTGTTAAAGATTATGGAAGCATCACTAAGCCTTTGGCTCAGCTGTTAAAAAAGATTCTTTTTGTTGGTCTGACACAGCTCAGCAAGCATTTGAACAATTGAAAACAAGCATGAGTCAACCCCCAGTTTTGGCTTTACCTGATTTCAGTGATACTTTTGTAATGGAAACTGATGCTTCAGGGTATGGTATAGGAGCAGTACTTATGCAGAAAGGGCATCCCATTGCTTACATCAGCAAGGCTTTATCTCCGAGACATATGACATTGTCAACTTATGAACGAGAATTGTTGGCTTTTATTCATGCAGTTCAAAAATGGCAACCATACCTGGCTCATAATCATTTTGTGATAAAGACTGACCAGCATAGTCTTAAATATCTGTTGGATAGTAAGATCTCAACTCCTTTTTAACAAAAGTGGTTGGCTAAGTTGATAGGATTTAGTTTTGACATAATGTATAAAAAAGGAGTTGATAATAAAGTGGCAGATGCATTATCCAGGGTGACACATGGAGAAATCTTGTAAATGGCTGTTTCTTCAGTTCACACTGATATATGGGCTGCCATAAAGGAAGGGTGGACTCAAGATTTGGAGCTAGTGAAAATTATCCAAGATTTGAAGCATGATCCTCTAACCCATCGCCACTATAGTTAGAAAGAAAATGAGTGGAGAAGGAGGGGTAAATTGGTCATTGGTAATGTGCCTACTTTAAAGGAGCAGATACTTAAGTGGATGCATAATTCGGTGCAAGGGGGTCATTCAGGGGTACATGCCACTGTTAATAGAGTAATGTAACACCCATTTTATAATACTAGATTTAATAACATAGAACCTTGCCTTTCATGCCTAAGTTTTAGAGTTTACAAAAACTTTCAAGTTAAAACCATAACTAGACACAACATTCATGTAATGAACTTACGAAATTATAATCAAGATGATAACTACAATTGTTTACATAGTTTTTAAAAACAAAGGATCAAGTGCGGAAGCGTTTGTTAGAGTGTTCGGTTCGGATACATATGCTTGATCATCATCCTTCTACAAGAAAACCTGAAAACTGAGCGTTTTAGACCAATGTTAGTATTATGGTCCTTGAATAATAATATAATCAAAAAGGTGTGTTAAAACCAATTAAAGAAATCAAGAATAATGAAATTCATTATTTGAAACTCGGTGCTACCGTAACTTACGGTAGCCACCGTAAGTTACGGTGGCCCCTAGAAGTTCATTGCCTGCCGTAAAGCAGGAGGTTCCCACCGTAGCCTTTTGATTGCTACTGTAAGTTACGGTATCACCGTAACTTACGGTGGTCTCTGTACTTGTTTTCTTGTTTTGGTTATTGACCTTCTATTCCCGGTTTGCAGTAAAATTATTCTCGAACATGATCATCACCTAACCAATTTAGGATACTCATATTCTGATTATTACCCGCTATCATGTTTCGCTTTCCCCATGAGGGGTCGCTTATGCAAGAATCTACATGTTTAAGTAATGATATCTAGCTTCATGTTACTACAAGACTTATTTTGACCCGTTTGGGTGCTGAATCAAGCACCTTGCTGGGATTCAATTTCCATGTTTTTCACTTGTTTAAGACAATAATCAAATTCATGACATATTGATAGCTCTTGATTGTCATGTTTTTGAATAACGACATAAAACCAACAATAAGCACAATGTAATGAAACGATAAATTTCATACCTTTAGAGCACGCCTTTTCCCCGTGTATTCTCGCCGGCTTGTCCGCTTGATGATCCGGACTCTTTGCCTAGAAATTCAGTTTTTTTTTAACTTGTTTAGAATTCTTTTCATGACCGTATTCACATCATTTGTGAGATATGATCAAAATCTGTGTTTTCATCCTATTCTAACATTTAAAACCTCACTTAGGCATTTCAACGAACACCTAACGGGTCAGATTTTTCTACAATCATTACTAAGTTCATGACTTGCCATTTAACATCTAATTTCACTTTAATTAAGCAAATTGTACATACTTAAACATTCAAATTACTGAATTTCCTCATACAATTCAGCTTTTCACTAGATTAGGAATTCATAATCCTAGTGTTTGTCTAGTCTTTACAATATCATAAATCACCTACAATGGTGATTGTAATTTCTTCAAGTATCATGCAATGATTTTCACAATTAATCATCTAGGGTTTAACCCTAAGCAACATATTATTTCAAGATTCATTCATGCATAACATATCTAGGTTCAATTTCAATTATTCACCATTGACCTAGAATTCATAGTGAATCAAAATATCAAAATTATACATACCTTTTGATCCTTATGACGAGGTGATCACTAATTCGTGTTTAGAACTTGATTTGGAGCAGATTTATAGCTTCAATTTTGAGTTTTATGAAGGTTTTAGGGTTTGGAACAAACCCTTGCTCGTCCCCTCCTTCCCTTGCTCGACCAGACACACCAAATGGTGTGTTTGGTAATTTTTTGTTACTATTTCAGCATTTAACTTTCATGTTTTGGCAAATTTAGTCCCTCACTTATCACTTAGTTTTTAATTACTATTGTTTTAACCAAGTGTAAGTTATTTCAAGACTTGTGGTTTTAACTAGGTTAAAATTTCTACATGGTTATTTCTTGTTTATGAAATCCTTAAATTTCTAATATAAAGATTTATATTTTCGGGGTGTTACAAGTGCATCCCCCTTATAAGGGTTTCGTCCCCGAAACCGAATTACGTACCAAATAAAGTAGGGTATAGCCGTTGCATTTCTTCTTCAGATTCCCATGTAGTGTCTGACCCTTTTCTGTGCTCCCATTTGACCTTGACTTGATTTATCACCTTGTTCCTCAAACTTTTCTCTTTACGATCTAAAATCGTAATCGGTTTTACTGCATAGTTGAGGCTGTTATCCACCTCGATATCATCGTAGTGGATATGAGCGGTTTCGTCGGCCAAACATTTTCGGAGATGCGACACGTGGAATGTGTTATGAATCCCACTCAACTCTTCGGGTAATTCAAGACGATATGCTACTTTACCAACCCGTTCAGTGATTTTAAACGGCCCAATAAATCTTGGGCTTAGTTTTCCCCTTTTTCTGAATCTAATAATACCCTTCCACGGGGAAACTTTTAGCATAACCATGTCGCCAATCTGAAATTCAATTGGCCTATTCCTTTTATCCGCATATGCCTTTTGCCGGTCTTGAGCCGCTTTCAAGTGTGCCCGAACTATGTCGATTTTCTCATTCGTAGTTCGGATTATATCGGTAGGAGCTAGCCCTCGTGGACCCACTTCTCCCCAACATACCGGGGTTCGACATTTTCTGCCATATAACAGTTCATACGGGGCCATCTTAATACTCGCGTGATAGCTATTGTTATATGCAAATTCGACCAAGGGTAGATGGACATCCCAACTACCTCCGAAGTCAATAATGCAAGCCCGTAGCATGTCTCCCAACGTTTGTATTGTTCTTTCACTCTGTCCATCCGTTTGTGGATGGTAAGCAGTGCTAAGGAACAATTTAGTTCCCATTTGTTCTTGGAATTCACGCCAAAATTTTGACGTAAACCGAGTATCTCTGTCTGAAACAATGGATATCGGTACCCCATGCCGCGCTATGATTTCATTGGTGTACACTTCTGACATCTTCTCAGATGTATAGGTCTCACGAATTGGTAAGAAGTGAGCGCTTTTCGTCAATCTATCTACAATTACCCATATAGCATCAAACCCGCGGTTAGTTTTGGGTAATTTGGTCAACAAATCCATGGTGATTTGTTCCCATTTCCAAACGGGGATTTCCAATGGTTGGAGTTTACCGTATGGCTTTTGGTGTTCCGCCTTGACTTGTAGACATGTCAAACACTTTTCCACGTATCTAGCGGTGTCTCGTTTCATTCCGGGCCACCAATAGTTTCGTTTCAAGTCATTATACATCTTGGTTGCTCCCGGATGAATGGAATAACGGGATTTGTGTGCTTCATCAAGTAGAAGCTTTTTAACCCCACACGTGTTAGGGACCCAGATTCTATTGAAACGAGTCTTCAGGCCGTGACTTCCCATCTCTAGGTCTTTAACTTGGCCGATAATTCTTTCCTTTTTCCAATTTTCCGCCTTCACAGCTTCATTCTGTGCTTCTCGAACTCGTTCTGGTAAGCTCGAAGTCACTATGAGTTGCATTGATCGTACCCGTATCGGGGTATAATCTGCTTTGCGACTCAGCGCATCAGCCACTACATTGGCCTTCCCAGGGTGGTAATGTATTTCACAATCGAAATCTTTGACCGTCTCCAACCACCGCCTTTGTCTCATGTTTAATTCCTTCTGATCGAAGAAATATTTCAAGCTTTTATGGTCGGTAAAGATTGTAAATTTTACCCCGTACAAGTAATGCCTCCATATCTTTAAGGCAAACACCACCGCCGCCAATTCCAAGTCGTGAACCGGGTATTTCTTTTCATGAACCTTCAATTGCCTCGAGGCATAGGCGATGACCTTACCTCGTTGCATCAAAACACACCCGAGCCCCAAATGGGAAGCATCCGAGTAAACTACCATGTCGTCAGTCCCTTCCGGTAATGTTAACACCGGAGCGTGGGTCAACCTTTCTTTGAGCGTTTGGAAGGCTTCTTCTTGCTTAACGTCCCATACAAACTTTTCCTCCTTGCGAGTCAATTTGGTCAATGGCAAGGCAATTTTGGAGAAATCCTGTATGAATCTCCGATAATATCCCGCAAGCCCTAAAAAGCTTCGGATTTCCGAGGGGTTTCTTGGAGGGTTCCATTTTGACACCGCTTCTACCTTGGACGGATCCACTAGTACTCCATCGGTACTAATGATATGTCCAAGAAATTGCACCTCTCTTAGCCAGAAAGCGCACTTAGAAAATTTTGCATATAACTTTTCTCGTCTGAGTGTCTCCAATATTTCTCGCAGATGACACACGTGCTCAGCTTCATTCTTCGAGTATACTAATATGTCATCGATGAATACAATTACTGATTTATCTAGCATGGGTTTGCAAACCTGGTTCATGAGGTCCATGAAAGCCACGGGTGCATTTGTCAATCCGAAGGGCATTACAAGGAACTCATAATGCCCGTACCGTGTACGAAAGGCCGTCTTCGGTACGTCTTCCTCCTTGACTTTCAATTGGTGATAACCAGATCGGAGATCAATTTTGGAGAACCAACTTGCTCCTTGTAGTTGGTCAAACAAATCATCAATTCTTGGGAGTGGGTATCGATTCTTCACCGTGAGTTTGTTTAACTCTCGGTAATCGATACACATGCGCATACTGCCATCCTTCTTTTTCACGAATAAGACTGGTGCGCCCCACGGAGACACACTCGGTCGGATAAACCCCTTGTCAAGAAATTCCTGAATTTGAGACATCAATTCTTGTAACTCCGACGGCGCAAGTCGGTATGGCGCCCTGGCCACGGGTTTCGCGCCCGGAATCAACTCGATTCCAAACTCTACCTCCCGTTCTGGAGGTATCCCCGGTAGTTCTTCCGGGAACACATCTTCATAATCCCGCACCACCGGTACATCCCCAATTTTGAGGGGTTCTTTTTCCGTTTCGCTTGCGTATACCATATAAGCCTTGCATCCATGTTTCATGAGTTTATGGGCTTCTAGCATTGTGCATATCACCGGGTTACCTCCATTTTCACCATATATCGTAACTTGTTTTCCGCTAGGAGACGTTAGTTTTATTTCCTTTCGGAAACAAACCACTTTCGCGTGGTAACGGGATAGCCAATCCATTCCTACTATCACTTGGAATTCTCCCATCGACATCGGAATCAAGTCTATTGCGTATTCCTCGTCATCAATGTTCATTGTACAGTTTTCACATACATCGCAAACAATAAAGCTTTTGTTATTACCTATCTCTACTTCTAAAGGCATAGGTAATTTTGTTAGAACAAATGAAGGGTGCCGAATAAACCCATACGAAACAAAGGATTTATTCGCACCAGTATCAAATAACACACGTGCGGGAATTGAGTTTACAGTGAATATACCTGAGACCACGTCAGGTTCGACCTTTGCTTCAGCAGCGGTCAATTGGAAAGATCTTGCTTTTGCTTTCGAGGCTTCACCTTTCGAGTCTTGCCCTTCTTTCTTTCCAACCAGTTCCGGGCATTCTGATCTTTTGTGACCCGTTCGGTAACAGTTGTAACAAACAGTCACTTTCTCCGGGCATGATATAGCCATGTGTCCCGTTTTTCGACATATGGGACAAGGCTTATCTTTGAAGCGACATTCACCCTTATGATTCTTGCCACAAATTTTGCAACTTGGTGTACTACCTTTCGCGTCTGATTTCTTCGCTGTTTCATTTGTTCTTGCTTTCTTGGTAGGGCTTGGATTCACATCTTGTGCCCTTCGTTCACCCCGTTTGATGTATTGCAAAATACATACTTTTATCGTGTATAGTTTGTACGTTTTATCGTTATTTTTAGCTTAGTTTAGTTTAGAATTGCGTGCTATTGATCTACATTGCGTTTTCCAGGTCTTGATACATAAAATGTGGAAATTCGAGCAAAACCGAGCTAAAATGTCAAATGTCAAGTTCCGGAATCATTATACAAAGTGTTAGAATAATTCTCAAGATTTTTGGAAGTTGGAGCTGAGTTTAGAAGCAAACATTCTGTGAAAAACAGCCACTCGCGTAGCGCTAGGATGAAGGTATACTCAGTCGCGCTACGCGACTGAGGTAACGTTGACTTTTGATGACTTTGAAGCAGTAGCGTAGCGCTAGCGTGAAGATGAGACCAGTCGCGCTACGCGACTGGCATGACTAATTCGTCTGATCGCTGATTCGATTAGGGTTTGGTATAAAAGCAACATTAATCATCATTAGAACATAACACACGAACCAAGAAACCCTAGGCGACTTTGAGAGCAGATTTTGGAGTTTTTCGAGGCGATTTAGCTTGCAAGAATCATCAGGTTGAAGCACGGAGCGTAGGAAAGAAGATTATTCGGGTCTTATCTCCCGGTTTTCATTATTTTCTCGTTTTTGATACTTTGATTATGAATTCTTGTTTTGGATTTGATTTGTTCTTGTTAGACATCATGTTTCTTGGCTAAACCCTAGATACTACCTAGACTAGATGATGGTCTGATTTACGTTTTGGATCTTTTAACGGTTTTTATTGCTAGACTATGGATTGATTTTGAAAGTAACGTGTTCTAGATTTTCTGATTTGGTGCACATGCGTATTTACTTTTGATTGTGGATTATTTGCTGTTTCACATAGATCTTAGTGACGGTCTTTATCACAAAATAGATCTGTGTTGATTATTTGCATCCTTGCGGGTTCGGGTGATCTTTGGGTAAATCGGCCGATAGCCTTAGGAACAGTAATTAAAATATAATTAGAAGTGAATATTCTGCTTAACTTGTCGCTGAGAGGCTCGAGTTAGTTATTAGGTTGCGGTGCAATATATAGCTAAATTAGATTTTGAGAGAAGTCGAAGTTAGTTCCCTAATTGCAGTTGTGTCTAGTAAACCAAGTCAGAACCTAGAATTGCCTTAGATTATCGCGCTGAGAGGTAGATAGTCATATTAGGGCACTTTTAGAATCATTAGAGGACTGAGAGGAAATCTAACAGTCGGTAATCATAACAGCCTTGTAGGGTTTCCTAGGTTTCTTCCTGAGAAGGGTCGGGAAGTCTTAGCATTGAAATACCTTAAGGTTTAGTATTTAACGATCCCGGCTCCATACAACAATAAAACCGTTAGAAGTCCATTCGTAGTCAAACTGGATTCAAGTCTAGGTAGTCCTTAATCTCATCTGAATCAAAACCCTAGTTTTCGTTTGTGTTTTAGTTAATTTCGATTTAATCATAATTTTAGGATTTTAGTAAAACCCCCCAAACACAATATTTGTTTAGTCCTGTCAGTGTCTAGTCTAAGTTTAGTCGTTAACGTAATTCATTAGAGTCTTTGTGGGTTCGACATCCGGACTTACTTTTCTGTGCTAGAGTCGATCGGTACACTTGCCGGTGAGTAGTTTAGTCAGGTTAGAGAGTCTAGATTTTTATTACTTGAGTCTTAATTTAGGGTAATTTAGTTTATTTAGTTGAACTACTTTTTCCACATCAAGTTTTTGGCGCCGTTGCCGGGGATTCTTGGCAATTGTGTTAATTGCTTAATTTGGACTTCAGCTGATATCGTTACGTGATTTTGTGTGTTTGTGAGTCGTAGGAGTCTAAGTAATTTTAGTGTCTTTTTCGTATTTCTTTGAGTTTTTTATTGGAGTTGACTTACTTGTTTTATTCTTGGTTTTGCAGTTCATGCCCCACACGCGTTCGCAGGGACCAGTGAAGCCACCAATTGACAAGTCTTCCGTCTCCACACCAATCCCTCAGGTTCGAAAACCCCCAACTTCATCTTCAGCCCTCTCTGACTCTACACTTCCATCTAAACCATCGAACTTCGACTTTACCCCTAAGTCATCACCCCACAATTCCCCACCACCCTCCCGTCACCCTAGTCCACCACCAGTTCACCAAATGGCCGAAAACCAAACTGTCCACCAGCGTTCCACCGCGGGTTTTACCGCAAACTCACCCATCACCCTCCCTGAAATCACCAACGATAAGTCTTGGCAAATTCCTTCATACATCATGACTGCCATTAACAACTCTTGTCAGTTTCACGGTCGTGATGATGAAGACGCGCCAGCACATATCAACCGTCTCACCCGTCTGTGTAGCACCTTCGGCATCGAAGGTGTGAATCTTGATGCCCGCTATCTCCAAGTCTTCCCTTTTTCGCTTGCTGGCCGCGCAGCCACCTGGCTTGATTCGCAGCCGGCAGGTACTTACACCACTTGGGCTGGACTTAGAGATGCCTTCCTTGCTAAGTATTTCCCACCTGCGAAGGCCTCCCGCCTTCGAGATCAGATCCATTCCTTCAGAATGGAGCCTGACGAACCTTATCACTTAGCATGGGAGAGGTTTCAAACATTGCTCTCGCGTTGTTCCCAACATGGACTGTCAGATTGGGCCTTAGTAGAAAAATTTTATAATGGTCTTACCCTTGAGTGCAAGGCCCGATTCGACACATCCGCAGGAGGCCACCTAATGGGAAAGAAAACTGTGGCTGACTGTAACGACCTCTTTGAGAGCTTCGCTCATGCTGATATAGATCATAGTGCTACCGGCAGGAATTCCAATACTGTGATTACCTCCTCATCCTCTCGAGGAGTGAATCAAGTCGTTTCAGACTCAAAGGTAATATCCCAGCTTGACTATATCACCAAAGAGTTGCTAGAAATTAAGAAGAAGGTAGATAGATGCGAGGTTTGTAGAGGGGGACATGACACCATAGATTGCCCAACCATCACCCTAGAGCAGGTCGAGTATTTAGCAGGTCAAAATAGGGGTCCAACTAACCCGTTCAACAATAGTAACTCTAATTGGCGTGCTAATAATTATCGCTCCTCAGGTAACCCCCCTGGTTTTCCGTCAGGTCAATACCAAAGTAGGGGGCCAGGTTTTTATTCTAGTGGGGGGTCGGGTCAAACAGGTCAATTTGCTAGTTCAGGTTCAGGGGGGCAGTTTAGAGGTGAGGGGTCAAACCAAGAGGTTCAACCTAAGAGTGAGGGGTCAGGTGGTAGTTTGTCTAGGATAGAGGACCTTCTTTCCCAATTATTGGTTAAGGATCAGGCTACCCAACGTACCTTAGAGGACCATGCTACGCTCCTAAAGAATAATCATTCAAGCTTCTTAGACCTTCAAAGGCAAGTTGGGGATATTGCACGCCAGTTGCAAGAACGACCTCCCGGTCAATTTTCGGGCAACACAAGGCCCAACCCATCTGGCTCTTTGAAGGCAATTTCGACCCGTAGTGGTAGGACCTTAGGAGAGGTAGTGAGACCCGAGAGTGTTGAGATAGAAGATGAGGACCCCGTAGATGAGGAGATTGAAATGGAGGCGCCCGGTAAAGTGCAACCTAGGTTAATCCCAGAAAGTACCGCACACACCGGGGGGCCTTCGAGTGAGAAGAGTGTAGGAAAGAAACCCGTTCAGGTTGTTCCTTCACCCAATGTTGATACTTCCCGTGCTCCGTTTCCTTCCCGCCTTAAAAATCAAACTTATTCCAAAGAGTACGGGAAATTTTTAGAGATCTTTAAGCAGCTTAGGATCAACCTTCCTTTTATAGAAGCTCTTCAATCAATGCCGAAATATGCAAAATTCCTAAAAGACCTTCTAAAACGCAAGGATAGGTTAGGAGAGGTTTCTAACATCCCCCTTAGTGGAGGATGTTCAGCCGTAGTGTTGAACAAGGTTCCGGAAAAATTGACGGATCCGGGCCTTTTTACCATCCCGTGCTTGTTTGGGAGTGATACCGAGTGTAGAGCCCTAGGCGACCTAGGAGCGAGTATAAACCTAATGCCATATTCTTTGTATGAGAGGTTAGGTCTAGGAGAGTTGTCACCTACACGCATGTCTTTGTCGCTAGCCGATAGGTCCGTTAAGTTTCCACGAGGCATTATTGAAAACCTTCTAGTCAAAGTGGATAAGTTCGTCTTCCCCGTAGACTTTGTCGTTCTTGATATGGAAGCCGACGAAAAGGTTCCCATCATTCTAGGACGCCCATTCTTATGTACCGCCAAGGCCATCATCGATGTCTTCGACGGGAAAATCACACTTCAAGTCGGCGAGGAGAGGGTGACTTTCGAGATAGCACGCTCCATGGAACACCCTAGTGGTTCCGACGATCTTAGTAGTCCTTGTCATTCGGTCAATTTCATAGAGTCTTTCTTATCTTGTGTTGACCATTGCTTTGACTACATTAGTGGAGCCGACCTAGTCGAGAGTAGGATAGAGGAAGTAGTTGAGAAGGTAGAGGAGATTGTTAGTGAGAGTAAAGAGGTAGACGAGGACGAGTGGGTCCCCGAAGTGCTAGAATTGAGTGAAATTAAGAGTGAGAGTGAAAGTACTCCTATAGAGAAACCCGCCCCTTTAGAACTCAAGGTCCTCCCATCCCACTTAGAGTATGCTTTCTTAGGTGAGGGTTCCGAGAATCCCGTCATTATTTCGTCTAAGTTAGAGGAGGGAGAGAAGGGTAGGTTATTAGAGGTGTTGAAAGTGAATAGGGAAGCTATTGCATGGCGCCTTTCGGACATCAAGGGCATAAGCCCCGCCTATTGTACCCACCGAATACTCATGGAAGATGACTATAAGCCGGTGGTGCAACCTCAAAGGCGCCTTAATCCGAACATGCAAGAGGTTGTTAAGAAAGAGGTTCTTAAGTTGTTAGATGCCGGGGTAATTTACCCCATTTCCGATTCACCATGGGTTAGCCCGACCCAAGTCGTCCCAAAAAAGGGTGGGATGACGGTGATCATGAATGAAAAGAACGAGTTAATCCCTTCCCATACCGTTACCGGTTGGCGTGTATGCATAGATTATCGAAAGTTAAACGACGCCACCCGGAAAGACCACTTCCCCTTACCATTCATTGACCAAATGTTGGAGCGTCTAGCGGGTCAACAATTCTATTGTTTTCTCGATGGATTTTCGGGTTATTTTCAGATCCCCATCGCCCCGGAGGATCAAGATAAAACGACATTCACATGCCCTTACGGCACTTATGCGTATCGCCGCATGCCTTTCGGGTTATGCAACGCTCCGGCAACTTTCCAAAGGTGCATGGTAGCCATATTCCAAGACATGCTTGAGACTTCCATGGAGGTTTTCATGGATGACTTCTCGGTTTATGGCACCACTTTCGACCAATGTCTTTCTAATCTTGATAGGATGCTTAAGAGGTGCATAGAGACAAATCTTATGTTGAATTGGGAGAAGTGTCACTTTATGGTGACGGAGGGGATAGTGTTAGGACACAAGGTGTCGAGAGAAGGCATAGAGGTGGATAGGGCCAAGATAGATACAATAAGTAGATTGCCTCCACCTACTAGTGTTAAGTCCGTTAGGAGCTTTTTGGGTCATGCGGGCTTTTATAGGCGTTTTATAAAGGATTTTTCCAAAATCACACGCCCGATGACTAGGCTTTTAGAGAAGGATGTACCTTTTGTCTTCGACGAGGAGTGCATCAAGGTGTTCGACTTCTTGAAAGAAAAACTTGTTAGTGCCCCGATACTTGTTTCGCCCAATTGGAGCTTACCTTTCGAGCTCATGTGTGACGCAAGCGATTATGCCGTAGGTGCGGTCCTAGGTCAAAGAGTCGATAAACACTTTCATCCGATCTACTACGCGAGCAAAACTCTAAACGATGCTCAAGAGAACTATACCACGACGGAAAAGGAACTCTTAGCCGTAGTGTTTGCGTTTGACAAGTTTCGCTCATATCTCGTGCTTTCTAAAACCACCGTGTTCACCGACCATTCCGCTTTGCGATTTCTGTTTCAAAAGAAAGACGCAAAGCCGCGTCTTATTAGATGGATTCTTTTGCTCTCCGAGTTCGATATAGAAATTAAGGATAAAAAGGGAGCAGAAAACGTGGCCGCCGACCACTTGTCACGATTAGAGGATCCAAAGAGAGAGGAGGTTCGTGAGGATTCCATAGGAGATACCTTTCCCCACGAAACCATAGATTTTGTTAGTGCCGAGGTAGAGGGTTTGCCATGGTTTTCGGATTTGGCAAACTATTTGGCAACCGGAGATCTTGTGAGGGGTATGTCCTACCAACAAAAGAAAAAGCTTCTTAGGGAGGCTAGGAAGTATATTTGGGACGACCCTTACCTCTTTAGGATAGGTGGAGATAGAGTGCTTAGGATATGCGTTTCAAAGGAGGATGGTTTAGACATCCTTAGACATGTGCACGAGGGTTTAACGGGGGGCCATCACGGAGCGAATGTGACGGCACAAAAGGTTTTCGATAGTGGGTTTTATTGGCAAACGGTAGTTAAGGATGCCGTAGAGTTTGTTAGGACTTGTGACCGTTGCCAACGTACCGGCAACATCTCATCCAAGGATGAAATGCCTCAAAATCCCATCCAAGTCTTGGAAATCTTTGACGTATGGGGCATTGACTTCATGGGACCTTTCCCATCCTCTAGTGGGAATAGGTACATCCTCGTGGCCATTGACTACGTTTCGAAGTGGGTCGAAGCTCAAGCTTTGCCCACCAATGATGCCCGAGTGGTGGTGAGATTCCTTAAGAAATTGTTCACGCGTTTCGGAGTCCCTAAAGCTATCATAAGTGACCGTGGCACGCATTTTTGCAATTCCGCCATGGAAAAGGCACTTGCACGCTACGGTGTCACTCATCGTCTTTCTACCGCGTACCACCCGCAAACTAGTGGCCAAGTAGAGAATGCTAACCGAGGGGTGAAGAGAATCTTAGAGAAAACGGTAGGAAAAAGTAGAAAGGATTGGTCGGAAAAGCTCGACGACGCTTTGTGGGCATTCCGTACCGCCTATAAGACACCGTTAGGCACAACACCCTTTATGATCGTGTATGGCAAAGCTTGCCATCTTCCGGTTGAATTAGAGCATAGGGCTTTGTGGGCATTGAAAACCGTAAACCTTGACCTTACCGAAGCCGCAAGGAGGAGATTCTTCCAGATTCATGAGTTGGAAGCATTGAGGGATGCCGCGTATGAAAGATCTTGGAGTATCAAGGAGAAATCAAAGGCATTGCATGATAGGAGGTTGCGAGGTTTGAAGGATTTTAAGGTAGGTGATAAGGTACTTTTGTTCAATTCACGTTTGAAATTAATAGCAGGGAAATTGAAGTTGAGATGGAATGGACCGTATGTGGTGAAAGAAGTGTTCCCGTACGGCACGGTTGAGCTCTACGATGAAGTAGATAAGGGAGTTTGGAAAGTGAACGGCCATCGCTTGAAACATTACTTGGGAGGTCCAATTGATTCTACCGAAGAGGAAGAAATTCCTCTAGAGGACCCACCCACCTTCGCCGAACAGTAATTGCATAAGGTTTCGTTTGTAGAGTTTGTACCGTTTGTAAATTGCATTATTTCTTGTGTTTTTCGTAGTTTTTGTGTTTGCGTCTTGTGTGTGTTTGAGAAATTTTGCAGGAAACGTACCTTGAGGAGCTGGAAATTTGAAGAAAACGAGGTTTCAGGTAAGTCCCATACTTAGAAAAATTTTGGGATGATTTGGGAATAGGTTGGTAAAACATCAAATTTTTTCTAAGGCAAGAAAAGCCAAATTTCACGAAACCTTCTGTCCAAAATGCCCAGTAGCGTAGCGCGACAGATCCACATACTCGCTCGCGCTACGCGAGCCCTGTGGGGGTTCACCAACGACCTTTTGAACCTCCGCCCCTTTTGAACCTTTGACCTTTTCCACATGACCCCCTCACTAGCGTAGCGCCACACCGTAACCCATATCACTCGCGCTACGCGAGTGACATGACCGATCAAAAAAAAAAAAACTAAAAACCCTAATTTTATCCCCAATTTCATAACTCACCTTTCACAGCCCCACCCCTTCACCCAAACCCCGGCGATTCACCACCACCATCCTCACCGCCAATCATCTACCTCCGACCACCCCGATAACCACCACCATCACCACCTTTACCCACCTGTCCTACCGTCAATCACCCACACCTCTGGCCATCCCCCATCTCCCACCACCCCACGACCGATAACCACCCATCACCACCCCCGACAACCACCAAGATCCCGTCTCCGACCACCCCGATACCTACCTCCAATCAACCACCATCCGTACCGCCGTTCACCCACCACCTCAATCCACCGACTACCACCACCACAGATCATCGACTGCCGGTGACCTCCACTTCTTCCACCTCTGTTATTTTCCGTTTCGGCTACATCAAAGGTATGCGTTTCCTATATAAATTCCTGGTCCAGTTGGTTTTGTCGAGTCGGGTCCTTTGTGTCGTGTCGTGTCTGCAGTTTGCAAAGAGTCGGTGTGTGTTTTAGGTTGTCGTATTGAGTCTGTTCGTAGCTTCGAATATGGGTAGTAGGTAGTTGTGTCGGGTCAGTGCCCGTACGTCGAGTGCCTATAGTCTGCGTTGTGACTAATTGCTAGGGTGCGGGTGGTTTGGGTGGCTTTGTTCTGATTATTTGAATGTATTGATTTGAGAGGCGTGAGGTTGGGGGTTTGATAGTTTATACGGGAGGGATGGTTTTTGTCCGCGGACTTATTGATCTTCTTTGGGCGCGGACGGTTGTTTCGGTCATAATGCATTTCAAGTGTGGGGATGCGTTGCGCGAAATTTCACAAAAAATTCCAAAATTTTTCATCAAAACCACGCGCGCCGCATCCATTGCTTCCACACTTCGGAGTTGTTCGACTTCTCGGCACTTGGGATTGCTCGAGGGCGAGCAAGGTATCGGAAGGGGGTAGAAGTGTATGTTGCGTCTTTTGCGTCATGTGTGTCGTGTTTTGCGTCGGTTAGTGTCGTTTTAGTTTATTGAGTCGTCTTAGAGTTTTGTCCAGTGTCGGTTTGCGCAATGTACATCGCTTGATAATCGGACCGCTTCGCTCGTACTCAATCTCCATTCGGGCGAAGTTCGATCCTGTTTTCGAGCCGATATGCGTAAAAGTCACTTGTATCGAATAACGGCCGCGAACGAAATGCTATACGGCCGTCGTTCGACTGTACATTTTTATATTATTATTTTCTGAAAAAAAATAAAAAAAATCAAAAAAATCAAAAAATTTAAAAATCCAAAAATAGTTTGTTATCACTGATGATCTGCTTGTTTTGTCTTGAATATTAATTGTTTTGCAGATATGGCGAGCAGTTCTAGAGCAGGTCGGGCACGAAAAAGGGCTGCGGGGCAGACTGCACCGGGACAGGATCCGGTAGTTGTCGAAACGCCCATTATTCAGATTGCTGAGGATGATCCCAACTTAAGGAAGATCGAATATTCGACATCATACAATTTCATTCCGGATGAGTTGATGAATAGGGTAGTGAACCATCCGATCCTTAAGTTTGAGGAAGATACGTATGAGTGGGATAAGTTTACGAAATTTGAGAAAATGGCACTGCTTCAGCATAGGGTGATAAATTGGGAGTGGTTGGCTGAGATAGGTGCGGAGCAGGAGGTTAGAGAGTTGTTAGGAGAGAGGTTGATAGAAGCGATGAATTGCATTGACCCTTAGTATGTAGAGCTTGTGTTAGAGTTCCACAGCACGTGGTACCATAAGGAGGGTAAGTTTGAGCAGGGTAATGCGTTGTCGTTCAGTTTCGGTAGGAAGATGTACGAGATGAACGTACCTAGGTTTGCTATTATCTCGGGGTTATATATTGAGGAGGAGGTTAGGAGGCCCGAGTTCTCGACCTGTCTGAGGGGTGCGTATTCGGAGAATAGGAAGTATAGTGTTGGAAAAAGGGAGTTGAAGGCGTTCTGGGAGTCGATTTCGGATACGGATTTTGGCCAGACAAATCTGATTTCGACGGTTAGGAATCCGATATATAGGTATGTGTTGAGGTTGTTAGCGACGACGTTGGTTGGGAGGAAGTCTAGGGAGAACAAAGCCAATTGGATTGAGCTTTTTGTTTTGATGTGTCGGGTGCAGAGGCGAGAGTTTAATTTGGCCACAGTGTTGGTAGATTCGATTAGTCGAGGTAGGAGAGGTGGCGATAGAGCTAGGTTGGATATGGGCCCCTATATTACTAGGATTGCATCACATCTTGGGGTTTTAGACGTATATCAGCCTCAGTTCTTACATAGGGGACCGACGACTGCGATCTTTGGGTTAGAGGACCTGCAGAAGGCAGGCATAGCGTCGTGGGAGGCACCATATGGCTGGGAGCCGCTTAGAGAGGGCCCACCTGTTCAGCCACCGCAGAGGGGGCCAGTAGAGGTTGTTGAGCCACAGCAGGAGGCAGGACCGTCGGGTGTACAGCAGCCGCCACAGACACCGGTACAGCCGGTACAGCAGGCTGAGAGGAGAGTCCCGTTACCAGTGCCCCTCACTTTAGAGTCATTCTCTGGCTATGTGGAGCAGAGATTTGATAGGCTGGAGCGTATGATTGAGCTGTCACATAGGGGACGGGGTGCACAGGCGGTTTCTGGTTCTGCTTATCAGGTATATGAGGCGAGTAGCCACGGGACAGACAGTGGCTAGAGATCGTGGATGGATTGCAGGCGGATGAGCAGCAGCTGATGATTATATCTTTTGATGTTTATTTTTCTTTATTGTTGTTTTCATCCTTGATTGACTGGTTTGTACTTGATATTGATACACGTTAAACAGGTTGGGTAGGTTGGGTTGGTTTGATGAACACTTACGCATCTATTTTGATAAATATATTATGGTATGTTGGTAGGTTGTTCATTGTTTGATAGGTGATTATGTTAGCCGCTTTCGTTCGCGTGTCCGAGGTTGAGTTGTTTGCTGAGCGCGTTTCGAATTGGAGGGCTTATATGGAAATGACTGGCACTTTGACAGTCTCACATATCAGCTAAGTCGTTTCCCTTTTGTTGTTGTATTTATTTTTTTTATTTCGTTAGTTCGTTATTTATTTAGTAGTTGTTAGGTAGTGTCGAGTCGTGTTTTCGTTCTTGCATTAGGGACAATGCAATCCCTAAGTGTGGGGATGGGAATACATGTAAATAATCGAGTCTTAATTATAAAAATCCAAAAAAATTAAAAAATTGAAAAAAAAATACAAAAAAATTGAAAAATCAGAAAATGTCTTTCGAAATAAAAAGAAGTTTACATTTTTGAACGGAAAATGATAGAAAAAAAAAAACAAATTTTTGCTCGGGTTGAATAATAATAATATGAGTTTATAATAAATCGAGCTTGCGTCTAGTTAGGGATATGTGGGTAGGCCCGGGTTTTGGTTCTAAATCCCTTTGAGTTAATATACCTTAATTGTCGGTCTGCTAGTGGGTTCTCGCCTGGGAAATATGGGAAACTAAAACCGGCGAAAAATAGTATAAGGGATGCCGTTATAAGCTAAGATAGTTAGAGTTTTTTATCATATCTCGCTGAAAAAAGAAAAAAAAATAGAATAAAAGTGAGCTAGAAACTAAATGAAAGTAACACAGGCCTATGTAATCTGTGGTTGGGGATAGCGACTCTACAGCCGGAATGCCTCTGGGATGTGTGAAATCGACTTGCCGAATAAAAGTACCGAAACCTATGTAATCTGTGATTGGGGATAGCGACTCTACAGTCGGAATACCGCTGGGTTAGGGAAAGCATCGTCTAGTCTCACGAATATAAACTTGAAAAAAAAAAAAAGCAAGCTGAAAAAGAAAAAAAATGAAAAAAAATATATAGATTTGATTTCAAACTCTCTTTATCTTGGTATAAAACGGTTAGGAATTGGTCAAATGATCGTTCTTTTAGTCCTATAAGCTTGAGTTGGGAGTAGGTGGACTGTTGATTCTAGTGTGAGACCCTAGGTGGATTGACCGCCCTTAAACTAAATTTACATGATAAGGGTTTAGGATTAGATTCGGGTTTAAAGTGGACAAATATATCCGCAATCGCAGCTAACGCAAGCTTTGGTTTTAATTAAGTATATCTATGATTTTCAGTCCGAGTAATTGTTTGTTTCTGATTCCGTTGCATAATTCTTTTTCGGGGACGAAAAAAGAGTAAGTGTGGGGATATTTGATGTATTGCAAAATACATACTTTTATCGTGTATAGTTTGTACGTTTTATCGTTATTTTTAGCTTAGTTTAGTTTAGAATTGCGTGCTATTGATCTACATTGCGTTTTCCAGGTCTTGATACATAAAATGTGGAAATTCGAGCAAAACCGAGCTAAAATGTCAAATGTCAAGTTCCGGAATCATTATACAAAGTGTTAGAATAATTCTCAAGATTTTTGGAAGTTGGAGCTGAGTTTAGAAGCAAACATTCTGTGAAAAACAGCCACTCGCGTAGCGCTAGGATGAAGGTATACTCAGTCGCGCTACGCGACTGAGGTAACGTTGACTTTTGATGACTTTGAAGCAGTAGCGTAGCGCTAGCGTGAAGATGAGACCAGTCGCGCTACGCGACTGGCATGACTAATTCGTCTGATCGCTGATTCGATTAGGGTTTGGTATAAAAGCAACATTAATCATCATTAGAACATAACACACGAACCAAGAAACCCTAGGCGACTTTAAGAGCAGATTTTGGAGTTTTTCGAGGCGATTTAGCTTGCAAGAATCATCAGGTTGAAGCACGGAGCGTAGGAAAGAAGATTATTCGGGTCTTATCTCCCGGTTTTCATTATTTTCTCGTTTTTGATACTTTGATTATGAATTCTTGTTTTGGATTTGATTTGTTCTTGTTAGACATCATGTTTCTTGGCTAAACCCTAGATACTACCTAGACTAGATGATGGTCTGATTTACGTTTTGGATCTTTTAACGGTTTTTATTGCTAGACTATGGATTGATTTTGAAAGTAACGTGTTCTAGATTTTCTGATTTGGTGCACATGCGTATTTACTTTTGATTGTGGATTATTTGCTGTTTCACATAGATCTTAGTGACGGTCTTTATCACAAAATAGATCTGTGTTGATTATTTGCATCCTTGCGGGTTCGGGTGATCTTTGGGTAAATCGGCCGATAGCCTTAGGAACAGTAATTAAAATATAATTAGAAGTGAATATTCTGCTTAACTTGTCGCTGAGAGGCTCGAGTTAGTTATTAGGTTGCGGTGCAATATATAGCTAAATTAGATTTTGAGAGAAGTCGAAGTTAGTTCCCTAATTGCAGTTGTGTCTAGTAAACCAAGTCAGAACCTAGAATTGCCTTAGATTATCGCGCTGAGAGGTAGATAGTCATATTAGGGCACTTTTAGAATCGTTAGAGGACTGAGAGGAAATCTAACAGTCGGTAATCATAACAGCCTTGTAGGGTTTCCTAGGTTTCTTCCTGAGAAGGGTCGGGAAGTCTTAGCATTGAAATACCTTAAGGTTTAGTATTTAACGATCCCGGCTCCATACAACAATAAAACCGTTAGAAGTCCATTCGTAGTCAAACTGGATTCAAGTCTAGGTAGTCCTTAATCTCATCTGAATCAAAACCCTAGTTTTCGTTTGTGTTTTAGTTAATTTCGATTTAATCATAATTTTAGGATTTTAGTAAAACCCCCCAAACACAATATTTGTTTAGTCGTGTCAGTGTCTAGTCTAAGTTTAGTCGTTAACGTAATTCATTAGAGTCTTTGTGGGTTCGACATCCGGACTTACTTTTCTGTGCTAGAGTCGACCGGTACACTTGCCGGTGAGTAGTTTAGTCAGGTTAGAGAGTCTAGATTTTTATTACTTGAGTCTTAATTTAGGGTAATTTAGTTTATTTAGTTGAACTACTTTTTTCCACATCACCGTTCTATACTCTTTTTCAGTTCGATCTCCCTTTCCCGAGCAGCATTGACAATCTCAGTAAGGGTCTCGTACTTTGAAGGGGTTATGAACTCTCTATACTCTGCGCTTAGCATGTTATGGTAGTAATAGACCTTTTGCTCTTCATTCGTTATCAAATCATCGCAGAACTTCATCTTGTCCATAAACATCCCCGTGATCTTGTCTATGGATTCACCTTTATGTCTGAGTTGCATGAACTCTTCCTTGATCTTGTTTATGACCGCTTTGGGACTATGGTGTTTAAGAAACGGCGTCTTAAACTCCTCCCATGTCATGGTCTTAGCCGCTTCACTTCCAATCTCCTTCTTTTTGTTATCCCACCAGTCTTTTGCTTGACCTCTTAATTGACCCGTACCATAAGCTACGTAGTCATTTTCATCGCAATGAGTTCTCTTGAATACTCCTTCGATATCGCCTATCCATCGTTGGCACACAATTGGATCAACCTCCCCATTATATATGGGTGGTTTACAAGCCATGAATTCCTTGTATGACAAGGCTTTCGTCCTCCAGATTTTTCCTTTGCTAGATTCGAATTATCCTCTAGCTTCTTGATTCTCTCTTCTACTACTGATAAAATCATGTTTTGAATTTTATCAATGAAGTTCGACAAACTGTTTTCGATTGCCTTTCCAACCTCTTCGGCAATCACTATCCTCATTTGTTCGGTGACTCTTGGCACCGCATCATCATCACCTCCGTCCGCCATCTTTAATACTGAAATGTTTACATATATTGTTAAACATTCCATTTGTAGCACATGTTTTACTTGTTTTGATTTAATCAAGCTCATGACTTTACTCAATCATTCTTGTTTCATGCCTTTCTTGTGTTTGAGTGTGTTTACACACTCTTGATTCTATTGTTCTTGTTTCATGCTTTTCTTGTGTTTGAGTGTTTTTACACACTCTTTTCCATGCATATTTGTTCGTGATTTATTTCTATTTTATCAAAATTTACTTACACAATTGATTCTTACCGGATACTTGATCAAGCTTGAACTGAACACTTATTGACAACCTTGAGCTCTGATTACCAACTTGTAACACCCATTTTATAATACTATATTTAATAACATAGAACCTTGCCTTTCATGCCTAAGTTTTAGAGTTTACAAAAACTTTCAAGTTAAAACCATAACTAGACACAACATTCATGTAATGAACTTACGAAATTATAATCAAGATGATAACTACAATTGTTTACATAGTTTTTAAAAACAAAGGATCAAGTGCGGAAGCGTTTGTTAGAGTGTTCGGTTCGGATACATATGCTTGATCATCATCCTTCTACAAGAAAACCTGAAAACTGAGCGTTTTAGACCAATGTTAGTATTATGGTCCTTGAATAATAATATAATCAAAACGGTGTGTTAAAACCAATTAAAGAAATCAAGAATAATGAAATTCATTATTTGAAACTGGGTGCTACCGTAACTTACGGTAGCCACCGTAAGTTACGGTGGCCCCTGGAAGTTCATGGCCTGCCGTAAAGCAGGAGGTTCCCACCGTAGCCTTTTGATTGCTACCGTAAGTTACGGTATCACCGTAACTTACGGTGGTCTCTGTACTTGTTTTCTTGTTTTGGTTATTGACCTTCTATTCCCGGTTTGCAGTAAAATTATTCTCGAACATGATCATCACCTAACCAATTTAGGATACTCATATTCTGATTATTACCCGCTATCATGTTTCGCTTTCCCCATGAGGGGTTGCTTATGCAAGAATTTACATGTTTAAGTAATGATATCTAGCTTCATGTTACTACAAGACTTATTTTGACCCGTTTGGGTGCTAAATTAAGCACCTTGCTGGGATTCAATTTCCATGTTTTTCACTTGTTTAAGACAATAATCAAATTCATGACATATTGATAGCTCTTGATTGTCATGTTTTTGAATAACGACATAAAACCAACAATAAGCACAATGTAATGAAACGATAAATTTCATACCTTTAGAGCACGCCTTTTCCCCGTGTATTCTCGCCGGCTTGTCCGCTTGATGATCCGGACTCTTTGCCTAGAAATTCAGTTTTTTTTAACTTGTTTAGAATTCTTTTCATGACCGTATTCACATCATTTGTGAGATATGATCAAAATCTACGTTTTCATCCTATTCTAACATTTAAAACCTCACTTAGGCATTTCAACGAACACCTAACGGGTCATATTTTTCTACAATCATTACTAAGTTCATGACTTGCCATTTAACATCTAATTTCACTTTAATTAAGCAAATTGTACATACTTAAACATTCAAATTACTGAATTTCCTCATACAATTCAGCTTTTCACTAGATTAGGAATTCATAATCCTAGTGTTTGTCTAGTCTTTACAATATCATAAATCGCCTACAATGGTGATTGTAATTTCTTCAAGTATCATGCAATGATTTTCACAATTGATCATCTAGGGTTTAACCCTAAGCAACATATTATTTCAAGATTCATTCATGCATAACATATCTAGGTTCAATTTCAATTATTCACCATTGACCTAGAATTCATAGTGAATCAAAATATCAAAATTATACATACCTTTTGATCCCTATGACGAGGTGATCACTAATTCGTGTTTAGAACTTGATTTGGAGCAGATTTATAGCTTCAATTTTGAGTTTTATGAAGGTTTTAGGGTTTGGAACAAACCCTTGCTTGTCCCCTCCTTCCCTTGCTCGACCAGACACACCAAATGGTGTGTTTGGTAATTTTTTGTTACTATTTCAGCATTTAACTTTCATGTTTTGGCAAATTTAGTCCCTCACTTATCACTTAGTTTTTAATTACTATTGTTTTAACCAAGTGTAAGTTATTTCAAGACTAGTGGTTTTAACTAGGTTAAAATTTCTACATGGTTATTTCTTGTTTATGAAATCCTTAAATTTCTAATATAAAGATTTATATTTTCGGGGTGTTACAAGTAAACAGGTTGTTTTACTGGCCAAAGTTAAGGGCAGATGTGATGGATTATATTAAACACTATGCTGTATGTCAGCAGTGCAAAGCAAAGACATTTGCTTATCCGGGTATGTTGCAGCCCCTGCCTATTCCTAAAGGTGTATAGGAAGATGTTGCTATGGACTTCATTGTAGGCTTACCAAAATCGGCTGGCAAGGAAGTCATTTGGGTAGTGGTTGACAGGTTAAGTAAAGGGGCACACTTTGTATCCTTGCAACATCCTTTTATAGCACTGGATATAGCTCAGTTGTATTTGGATCACATTTACCGTTTACATGGTCCTCCTAAGTCAATAGTTTCTGATCGAGACAAAGTGTTTGTAAGCGCATTTTGGAAAGAATTATTGGTTTTACAGGGAATTGAGCAGAAGATGTCGAGTTCTTATCATCCACAAACGGATGGTCAGACAGAAGTTCTAAACAGGTGTTTGGAGAATTATTTGAGATGTATGTGCTTTGAGAAACCGAAGGATTGGCCGAAGTGGTTTCCATTAGCTGAGTTTTGGTACAATACTTCTTACCATTCAGCTATTAAATGCACTCCATTTGAAGTGATTTATGGTCAGTCACCACCTATTCATTTGCCTTATCTGCCGGGTGAGAGCAATGTGGAAGCAATAGATAGAAGCCTAAGTACCAGAGAAGAAGTTATCAGGATTCTCAAAGCTAATTTGGGCCAGGCACAACAGAGAATGAAGCAGTTAGCCGATACACACAGAACAGAAAGGTGTTTTAAGATTGGAGATTGGGTTTATTTGAAATTACAACCGTATAGACAGCAGTCAGTGGTTCAAAGAGGTGGTCCAAAGTTGTCTGCCAAATATTTTGGACCTTACTTAGTTTTGGCAAGGGTTGGAGAAGTAGCTTACACACCGCAGTTGCCGGAAGGGTCCTCTATTCATCCTACAGTGCATGTGTCAATGCTTAAAAAGTATTATGGTTCTGAGCCCATTTCTTCGTCAGTGGTTAATGAAGGTATTCTGCAAACAGCTGAGAAACAGCCTGAAAGTGTGGTGGATACTAAGGTTCTTAAAAAGTTCAATCGAATGGTAGTACAGTGGCTGATTAAGTGGAAACATGTGGGTGTGGAAGATGCGACGTGGGAGGATGCTAAAGTACTAATGCAAAAGTTCCCAAATTTTGATCCTTGGGGTCAAGGATCAGGTTATCAGGGGGGTATTGATACGGATCAGTAGTTTAATGTGGATCAGTAGTTTGATAACAGATCAGTAGTTAAAGGATTAGTAGTTAAGGGGTCAGTCAGCAGTGGATTGGGGTGTCAGTTAGCAACAGAGGATTAGTCAACAACGGATTGAATTGTTGATTAAACAACAGTGGTTTGGGTGTTGGTTAGTAACAGGGGATTGGTTGTTAGTTAGTTAGACAGTTAGGGTGGTAGTTGGTTAGTAGTTGTGTTGGTTGTTGTAAACTGGGGTATAAAAGAGATATGTTGTAATAGAATAGGGTATCTGAAAAATAATAACAAACTCTTCTTAGTCTCTTTTTCTCTCAACTGTCATTAACGACCTCTCGAAGCTCATTCTTTCAATTGAGTTTCCTGAACGCTAATAGGACTTGACCATTGTTAATTCAATCTCAAATTCATTCAAATTTCAATCCTTATCCGAACACCACTAGAGTACTTCTCTTACTCTTTCACTCGGAAATTTTGTTTTTTATGTTGTAATTTAAATTTTAACGATGGCAGTATTGTGAGATATTTCCCTACGTTCCGAAGTTCAACATAGGAAAGAGCAGTGTTAGAGTATATCCACTTCTCTCTCTCTCTCTCTCTCTCTCTCTCTCTCTACATCTAACTTAATATTTTTTTTTTAATTTGTAATTTGAATTTTAATGATAGCGATATTGCAAGATATTGACTTGACAGGGAAGGAAAAGAGGGATATTAAGGATAGTGTAGACGAAGTCGTGAGGAACATACTTAGGGAGGAGAAACTATGCATATGAGGTAATCTTAATGGCCATATTGGAAAGGGTAGTGTTGGTTTTCCTTTGGTGCGTGGTGATAGAAACGAGAGCGGGAAGGATCTTCTTCGTGTTGGCCCATGATCTAGGCATTATAAATTTGTTTTAAAGAAGAAGGATTCACATTTGATTACCTTTTTCATTAGAGGATTTAACACACAATTCAATTATTTTTTGATTAGGCAAGTAGTTCATAATCAGTGGAATGATTGCAAAGGTATGCCAGGGGAGTTAGTAGTGACTCAACATCGACTGTTGGTTGTTGTTGGTTGCTGATATAGCCATAAGAAATGTTTTAGTATAGGGTAGGATGAAAAGTGGACCTAGGATTTGATGGGGTAGTTTGAACTTGATATGTACCAATCGGATTTGATAGATAATCCGTTGAGTGGATCAAACTCAAAAGAAATTAGCAAGAAGCAAGAGTAGCAATTTAGAGAGAATGTTAGACTTTCACAATTTTCATTCATAATCATTATGAAGACTAACAAAACGTTTAAATAATACAATGAAAAACTAAAAGGAACCACTACTTCCTAACCCTAAGGAAACATGGAATCATGGGTTATCCCATATCACCCTTAATTTAGCCCACATGAAAAATAATAAAACAAACCAAAATTAAATAACTAAACAATTAAGAAATAGAATTTAAGTAATCGTATGCATGACACACACATCTCGCTCCACCCATAAGAGGATCCAATATGATGGCTTGGGTCATATGTGTGGCACACATCAGAACTTTGAAGTATGAAAATATTACATTGTTCAGAGATAAGATTATCTCGACAAGCTCAACTGGATTGGATGGAACGCGAACCAGATGCGAGAAGCTATGGCGAACACTGTTACACAGGTAGCGAAAGAGACTTTAGGGGTCACAACGAGAACGACAAACAAGCATAAAGAGTCATGGTGTGTAAGGCCCAATAAACCTAGGTACCATGCTTATTGGTTAATGCCATCACACGTAGTTTTAGACCCAATGTGCAAAACCAAAAACACTAGAATTCTAACATAAAACACAACAAAGGTCAAATGTCAACCCAAGGTTCTAAATGTCAGCATGACTCAAACAAGGAAAATGCCATTGTCTACTATACTGCCAAGTAACCAAGTCAACCAACGCAAGGAAGCCGCCATCCTGACCATCCGAATCACTAACCTGACACACAGGCAAAGTGAGTTGTCAGCAACGTTGGGCATGAGTTCTAATAAATGAGTAATTCAAGTAATGGTTTCAAGGTTTTTAAGCAAACAAAGTTCTAAAACATATTTTTCAACAACAATAACAACTATAAAACAACATTTTTCAATCATCAAAAGATGTTTTTTTTTTTAAAACTCGTACATCACTAGGTGCTTGCCACCATAGACACAGCGTTACCTTGACGCAACGATGGCCTAAATCTTAGACACATTGTCACCTCGACGCAACAACGATCTACATCGCTAGATGTTTCGCCACCTTGATGCAACTACCGTCTACATCACTGGACATAACGCCACATCGACGCAAGAACTATCCACGTGCATAAAGGCTCATGTCACCTTGACGCAACAATCTCCCACATCAAGACTCATCCCTGCCCTAAATAGAGACCACTAACATAAAAGACTCTAAAAATCACGTTTACAGTCAAACTCATATGCATATAATTTAATCATCAAACAATTACGTAAAAACAACATCATTATGCCATTCATTATTAAAAATGGTTCATAAAAAAAAAAAAACAGTTAAGCATGTGTAACAATCACAAAATGATTAAACGTAAAAAGGGGAACTATAGAACTCACCTCAAGCAAACGTTACAAAACTCTAAAACTCATTATTGTCTAATCGACCGCTGCTCCATGCTATCAAACTCTTAACCTAAATAAATTCCACAGGTCAACACCATCTAAATCTCCGAGTAAGAAACTCACCTAATTTGACTCGTTACCTTAACCACGTCCCGAATCCCACCCGGGGACCCTCTCTGGTTCGTACACCACCGAGCCACCCCTATGATGACCCAATCACCTAGCCAAGACCCCTTTACGGGTGACCGACTCCACAACCGTAACCAGCCACACCATGTTCGACCCCCTCCCCATCATCATCACCAGACCCCTTGTGGGTTTGGTTTACATTTTAAACCCGATGTTGGCCAATTTCAACTAAAAAATATCTACATTCTAAATCATAGGATTAGGATCAAATACAAAGTCTCATAATTATAAAAAGGGTACAGAGGCTCCATAAAAACCCACTACAAAAAAAAAAAAAAAAAAAAAAAAAAAAAACTAAACACCCACCACCACCCAAAAACCTAACCCCCCCCCCCCTCACCCACCCATTTTTTTTTTTTTTTTTTTTTTTTTTGCCGAGAGAGGGGGGGAGGGTTTAGGTTTTTTTAGGTTTTTTGGGGGTGATTATTGAACACTTGTTACTCTATAAATCGTTCTTACACTTCTTATAATTAGGAGCCTTTGTAGAATAACTTAAACCCTGAATCATAACATAAAGTAAAATACTATAAATCCCCATAATCCAAACTAATCTCACACATATATTGTAAATTGTTATTTGGAATGGAGAGTGGGGTTCAACGAACCTTCACTAACTAGTCATTGACATGAGCTATAAAAACACTAATTGTTTTAGGTGGGGGCTCTTTATTGGATAAGCCCATTTCTTCTCCACATTCGAGCATTCAAAAGGCTTATCTATCTATATCTATACTATTATAAAAAGGAGAAGTGATGGATATGAATGTAATTTTACATCACATACAACTGTAAAAGCAATATGTACAAATAAAAACAACACATTTGAAAGGGATATAATAGTAATTAACATTAATTTTTAAGACACTAGAGAGATATAATAGTAAATTAATCATGCTCCTATAATTAAAATCTAGATTTCATTTCCACGTTTACCCTCTTGACCTTTCTCTACCTCAAATCAAAACTGTTACTGCTCTTTATTTCTTTAATATTGGACTTTATTTCTTTCAGTAATGGTCTTTTAATACTGCCCTTATCGACTACCTTGTCAACATTGGAATCCACCTTATTTCATCATCGTCAACACCAAAAAGCCAAACAATGGCAGATGGTGGAGTTTGAAAAGAATAATTGGGACTCTTTGAATGGCGATTGAAGTTCAACTGATACTCAGACCATGTTGCTTGAAAGATCCCAATAATGAGGTTTTTCAATACCGGAAACTGTAGAGGGTTCTTTGTTTCCGGCGGTGGAATGGACGCATCAATCACTAGTGAGTTTCTATTACTTTTCAATTTTTCAGTTTGATTCATCTTCAATCTTATTCGAACCCTAGAATTCGTATCCATGTATATGTAAATCAATATGCAGGGTTTGAAGAGGGGTTATCGCATATATGGTCAGCCTAGGGTTAGGATGAAGATGCACTGGCACAGGTAAGCAAATGACATCTTAATTTATGCAAAAAAATATGATTTGTTTCGATTCAGTATGGTGAGTTGAGATTTCGTTCACATTTTCAGTCTAAATTCTTCACTATCAGTATGAAACATATAGCTCGGAATTTCATGTTTTCTTTAATTGGGTTTGATTAAATTTTGTTTTGATTAATCGACTATTTTCATGATTTCATTGTAACACTGTGAATCTGGATAGAGAGTTTTGTACTTGTGGTAGATTGATTTGGTGATTTTAAACTTTGTTTTGATTATTACAGGAGACCACTCCAGTCGATGATGAGGTATTTGAAACACGTTGAAATTACAAATGAGGGATTGACGAGTGAAGAAGGGAATAAGAGGCTTAATGTATTGGCCCTAACAAGCTAGAAGAGAACAAGGTAGACCAATAACTACTATTAAAACATTATATTTGGTCTTTGATTTGGCAACATCATTGATATATAGTGTTTCTTTCTAGGCATATACTTCTGTGTTATACCTCAGAAAGTTTGACAACTTCAAAATTCATTTTAAGAGGGAAACCTTAGGGTGCAAACGAGCAGAGCGGCTCGCGAGCTACTCGAGATCGGCTCGAGAAAAAGCTCGAAACGAACCGAGCTTGAGCCTAAAATAAAAGCTCGTTTGTTTATCGAGCCCGAGCTCGAGCCTTACTGTAAACGAGCCGAGCCAAGCTGAGCTTATTTAAACTTGTTTATGAGCCGACCCCGAACCTAAAAATAAGCTTATTTAGTAACGAGCCCGAGCCCGAGCTTCACTTATCGACCTCGCGAGCCTAAAAAGTCTATTATGTATATTTTCTTATTTAATATATTAATTATAAGATAATAAACGAGTCGAACCCAAGCGAGCTCGAGCTTTGAAAACAAAGCTCGAATCTAGCCGAGCTAGAGCTCTCATAAGTTAATCGAGCTCGAGCTTGGTCAAGCTCGGGCTCGGCTCGTTTGCACCCCGAAACCTACATGTTTTCTGTAGAACAGGTAATATTGCACTATATGATATGTGTTTAGGACCTTGTTACAAGATTTGGCTGGAAACTACATATCTATATCTATAGTTGTATTGTTTTTCGTGATCTATCTTATGTAGGCTGTTGCAGAGACAACCCTGGGATTTATAAAAGAAGCACCAGCTACTAGAATTACTGGATTTAATGTGTACCATAAAAAAAGTGTATGATTCGTGTAGAATCGAGGCTTTGATTTAATTTAGGATGTTTTTAAGTTTATTAGTCAATATGTAATTTTTTATTTCAGCCCTACTGGAAAGTAACCGGTGAGGGACATTCGAAAGGGTATGGGCATAGTCAGAGTTCTTGAAGCAAATTTCACAGAACCGGCACACGACAAGCAAGATTTTTTGTGTTTTTACGGCTGGAAATGAAGCTAAAAGTCTAAAACAAATGCAATTGAAATACTGGTTTGTTTTTCTTTTTTAAACACAATTACATTTTAGTAATTTACATTTGAGATTTTTTTGGTAAAGAACACATGAGACCATGATTGGACACGTAGTCGAAATGGGGGTTCATGCTATATTATTGTTGATTATTGATGTTGCTACTTATTTTAAATTTCTTGAAATGCAAAAGATAACAAGAGTCCTTATCTGTCGGGGGGTATTATCTACAAATGGACTGTACAAATGATTCACACCCGAATTTTATTGGTGGCAGTAAGGATGTAGAGTTGCCTATGCAGCAAGTCAAGTCTTCTTTTTTTTTTTTTTTGGGTAAAGTGCAGCAAGTCAAGTCTTCTAGGATTGCTTCGGCAGTTTCAAGGCAAAAGGTGTAACTATGTATAGTCTGGTGTTAGTTTTGCATCTTTGCTCGCTTGCTGATGGCTCTTTTTCTAACTATTAGTTAAATTTTGTTGGTCAGGATGCTGCTGCTGAGTTGGATAAAGCACCACAATGTATCAAGTGATGCACATTTCTTAAATTAACAAGTGTAGTGTGCAGATTTAGTTTGTTGTGATGGGCTTCTTTGGAAATTCATGGTGAGCAGTTACCGCCAAACATCCAGAAAGAAAGGATATGCATAAGTTGCTCTGAATCAGGTGAGTGGAGTATTACAAGCTGGGTTCTCTTTCTTTACACATTGTAGTACGAAAGATATAATAATATTAACTGATGTTAGTGTTATTTAATTAATTAGGTTGTCTCATTTGTTGTTCCACACTCCCATAGCCATCTTCTTGTCCTCACAAACAGATTTCGTATTGGATGCTCTAAATGATTCAAAGACTGGTGTTGTAGGGTTTCTCTTCAGTTAGCAGGCCCTGTTCGTTACACGACGTTTATACAATTGTCGCTCAGCTAAACATTATTAATCAATGAATTGTTTAACGTTACCGGGTCAGCCTCCTTTCCGTTTTCGTATGCCTAGCGCTACACTAATGATGTATTCAATGCACGGTCTTAGTCTTTACCATCGCAACTAACCGCTACAGGCTTTTTTTTTTTTGCTTTGAATACATGGGGTATAGAGAAATCTGCTATAGACGCACATGAATCGAACAAACCTCAAGTTCAAGAATGTGCTAGGGGTAATCGACATGTTTCAGTAATGCCCACCGGGTGTTTGTTAATATATTTCAATGAATTTAGCCATTATTGTTTTTCAAAAAGCTATGATTAGTTTCTTACATTAGATAGCAAAACATCTAATCTCATAGAATTATGAATAAAATGTTGGGATGCTACAATTTTTGGGGGGCAGGTTAGTTATTTAAAAATACAGAGATTGAAACAAGAAATTTTGTTTTATTCTATCCTATCAAATATGGCAGAAGAATCTTTATTATTAACAAAGTAATAATCTGCCCAAATTTATTTATGAGAAAATTGAAGCGTACATGAAAAGATAGTGAAAATGCACCTTTCTCATGGGTTTTAAAGTCAATGACTAATCATGTGACTTTTTTTTTATGTAATTTTTTTAGGTTGAAATATTTTCATGTTGCAAGGAGATTGTTTAAATATGACACATTACAAGGTGTTCAGAAAGAACGAGTCTTGAGGTTAATGAACTAGAAAGAACAAAGAAGTAAGGAAATGAATAATATGTCCTTTGCTTAATCTCTGAAATTCAGTTATTTATCATGTATCTTAATTTGTAGTGACTAATGTTTTTTCTTTCTTTCTTTCTTTCTTTTTAGTATCTTACCAATGGAAAAAAGTGACAACATGAACTACAATACTCATAGGACCGTATCTCTGGTAATTGCTACTCTACTTCATTTATTTTAGAGGTGGTAACTTCACCTGTTCAGTTAAGAAGCAAGTCAAATGAAAATATATTTTATCGCTTAACTGGTCATATAGCAGATACGTAAAATAAACAAGATAAAGTGGGCTAAGTAGTCTAAACTCAACACAAACATGTAATCTTATAGAAACGTTTTATTTACAGAAACTTGCCTTTGCTTAATGTCTTTATTATTCATTTTATTGATCGTCTTTCTTATTTTTCATTACTAATGCTTTTGTTTCTTTTTATTTTAAAATCTTACAGATGGAAAAAAGTGACAGCATGAAGAATTCCAATGCTGCTAAGATGGTATCTCAGATTTAGCTTCCTTATTTTAGAGGTGGTCTTATGTTAACAAATGAGTCAAAACCAGACATTTTAGATGTGGTCATTATTTTAAGAAATGAGTCAAATGAAGTAATATTATATCTTCTAACCAGACAGATGGAAAATTTCTAAACAGACAAGGTCAAAAGGGCCGAAACCTCATTTGTAATTTGTATGCATATCCATGTCCTTTTATCTAGATGATCATTTATATAGTAAAATGGCACAAGTTGTGTAAAGTCATTATTTAAAGCTCAAATTGAGAAAGTGATTATACTTTGAGAGGTAATTAGTACTTCTGTTTATGTGGGATAACTTTTTCATTGTAGATTTGATTGAAGCACATTGTTAACTTTTTCCTTACATGTTTCCTTTTTAATTGCAGTATTTTATAATTAACTCTTGAATTTGCTATGTTTGGGGTGGTGTTTGATCTTAAATGTGGTCAAATGGGTTTAAAAAGTATTCGGTAAAAGTTAAACGGGTCAATGGGATATACATGTATTGGGGGTAAATGCACCGTCTCTTCAAGCCGGCATTGAAGCCATTAACCCTTCACCAACCCTTGCTTCCATGCACCATCGTATTTCAAACATTTTGTTGTGGTATAATTTATATACAAGGTAGCATGCTATTATTTAACTGTCTTCTGTGGCCGTTAAAAACTTAACGTTTAATGTTTGAATTTTTTTCTCGCCTAACATTGTCGACCCCGCCGCAACGCGCGGGCTTCCCACTAGTATTACTATATAAAGCATCTCCTTAGGACAAAGATGTAATTTCACTCACAATTTTTAAGATGGCATGTGAATGGTCCGTTCAAATCCTAAATTATTTGCCCTTTTCTTCCATTCTTGCCCTTCTTCTACCCTACATCAGCGAACATGTATTGAAATTCAGACTCCTCGCATCACTGAAACGTTGCATGATTGAGACTCTATCATCAGTTACAAATACTGAGTTTAATTCTTTAATTTTTATCATGGAGTGTGTAATCAATTTCATAATTGAATGTCCATTCCATTTTCGCATCAAATGCAATTGAAGACGTGGGTTAAATCCCATTTAACCGCCGCTTCCCTGCTCCCCTCTCTCTCTAGCGATTCACCAGATCTATGAAGTTCGATGAAGATTCTTACCTCCTGGCTCCGAGAACAACCCGTAGGCGCTCCAAATCAAGGTATAAATCTTGAATCCAAGTCGACAATCGACGTTGAATTTGCCACCAGAAGCATCCGTGTTGAGTAGAAGATTATAAATGCTCAGATTTGGGAAATTATCGGTCAAAAGAGGTTTGTTTTGTTCTGGATGGTGTAATTGGTTGTTAGTTAGTTGAATGTTGTGATTGAATATGATGTTGTTTGTTTCATAACGTGCTTGGAAATAGTCTGGGTTTAGGTTTTGATAATATGGTGTTTCTAGGGTTTATAAGCACTAGCGTTTGTCTGGGTTGTTAAAGATTTGATATGTGTTTAAGATTTGATAGAAAAATGTCGATATGGGTTGTTAATTTTGTTATAAAAATGATGAATTAGATCTGGCTTTCTGATCTGTAACTTTGTGTTATTTTTACGGCCAAGCTAGGGTTTAGGTCACACTCTAGCGAGATCTCTGGCCAACAAAGTTCAAGCATTCTATTTCATATCTTGCTAATTTCATATAGATGGCCGATCCTGAAAAAAATATCTGAAATCTTTACTTAGTGTTGTGTGTTGCAGATTTACTCTATCAGAAATGTTGTTGCTAATAAGTTGAAGTCACTTGCAGATGAATTTAGTCCTCATTGAGGAATGGAGCACATCGTTCGACAGGTTTGTCTCATTATTTTCAAATTCCAGTTATCAATTTTGGCTATTCTGTTTTTTTGTAATTATTTTTCTTAATATTTTCAACACTTATGTTGGTTGTGAATATATTCGTTTAATAGGATGGTGATGATGAAGGTAAATTTGGCGATGATGAAAATATCACAGGTTCAGGTCAACTGAACCCTGGAATTTTCTCATCTGGTATCAATGTTGTAGCACACGAGGATATGGAGCCTAGCTCAGTAAAACTTCTTAGGTATGATTCGTTAAACGGCTTTCCATTTTGGATCCTCGTGTTTTATCTTTTTTCCTCTTTTTTACAATTTTTTTTATATTTCCAGTGGTTCTGCGGTCCATAGCACGATGGGCAGCGGTATGGGTTCTCACAACTTTGAGGCTGTTCCGTCTTCGTTTTCTTCGGCACCAGCTCCTGAACTGCACGTTCCAGAATATTCCAGTGTTCCCAAAATTAGTAAAGTTATTTAGAATGAGTTCAAGATGGGTTGTAATGTGTTTGCATTGCTTAACATGCTTTCTGTTAATTGGTAGGAACTAGGAGTGCATGCACAATCTTTGTCTTCAACTTCGGATCGCATTATAAATACCACGGCAGAACTTTCACTGACTACCAAAGATTTATAATTCAAAAAGGGTTAATTGATTTTTGTCCAGGGTTTTATTATTATGGTCTAATTTAATTTTTGGGATTTTTTTTTGTCAGTGAGGTTTAATTCCTAAAGATTCGGATTATGATTGTTTGGGATAGTTTAAGATAGAATTATGAACTACAAGAACTTCGGGAACCAACCTGCGGCTGCAGCGGAGGCTGGCGGCGGGGGCGCAAGGCCACCGGGGAGCTTCCATTTAACTCGACAAGGGTCAATATATTCATTGACTTTTGACGAGCTACAAAACACTATGGGTAGTAGTATCGGTAAAGATTTCGGGTCTATGAACATGGATGAGCTGCTAAAGAGCATTTGGAATGCTGAAGAGGTTCAAACAACAGGGAATAACACCGCCAACGGTGTGCAAGAAGGTGGCGGTGGTGATGGGGGAGAGGTTATACAACGGCAAGGGTCGTTAACCCTTCCGAGAACATTGAGCCAGAAGACGGTTGAAATTGATCCGCTTACAAACCCGAACCGTCAATGCATAAAAGGGTCAGTTTTGGTTTTGAAATTGGTAAGAATTCGGTCGCGCTCACAGTTTAAGTCTTGCTCGGTCAGAATCAATGCTCACCCCTAGCCATTGAGTTAGTTATTAAAGTTCAGTCAGTCATACAACACTGATGTTAGGATCCTAATTAAAAGATTGTGCTATTTGGTTTAACCAAAACATATCATCATATGCATAGGATATGTAGAAGCATATGGCCTTACAAAGCATTTTGATCTTCACCATGTGAATATTAGATTTTTTTTTCCCGTTTAGTGAATTATAACTTACTTATCTGACAACACTCAGCATATAGAAAGGAACTACCAATAACGATTATGATTTACCTTGCAGGAATGTTTATCCTAACTTACTTAGTCATGCCTTATATGGCGCCCTTTTCTATCATTTATGTAGGGACACTATCACTTACTTGAAGAGTTATGTCTGCAGTCAAGCAAAGCTATGGTGAAAAAAATGCTTGTACAGTGTCTCTTAAAAGTTAGATTTACCCAAGAGCTCATAAATGTTCCTATCAGCAGTGGCGGACATAAGGCTTACCGGGGGGCAACCTCCGCTACGGCTTGGCGCGGAAAAATTTGGAAAAATTAGTTTAAATTTTGGAAAAATTTGACCTTTTTTTCGATTTCGTTATGGCTTATTTATAAAACGTTACAGCTTAGTTTCGTTTCTAGATCCGCCACTGCCTATCAGCCAAATATAAAACCACACAGTTGGCATTCAGTGATGATATTCTGGTATATATTGTTGATTGACGGGCGGGTTTGGGTTGCGGGTCAGAATGGGTAGTTCAAAACAGGTTGGTTCAAGAAGGGTTATTTTTTTCCGGGTCGGGCTTGAGCGCTTAACCCAACGCTCGACGTAAAAGCAGCTCTGCGCGTGTGAAATCGGAGAAGAAAGAAAACCAAATGGCGGACACAAAGAAGAAAGAAACTACGGTTACCATTGACAAGAAACTTCTGCAGGTATGTCGTTTGAACTATTTACTGTATTTCATTTGTTAAGTTATATATATACACACACATTTATGATTTTGATGTGCGCTTGCTTGTTTGTTAACAGGCTTTTACGTTTTTTGACCGAAATCGATTGGGCTACATCAGGATAACTTGAGTTAATAATTAATATTCACCATCTTATCATGTGAACAAAGCAATGTCTTAATACCATTTAATTTATACGTATTTGCAAGTTGAAGATTTACGACTGATCCTGCATGCATTGGGGAGGGGTGCGGCTGTGATGGAGGAGAGCGGTGGAGGGGCTGCTGGTTGTGAGGGATGACAATGGGGCGGGGATGCCGGCGCGGCACAGACATAATATGACAAGAAGAGCTTTTCAGAAAAAACAAACACCTCCTAAACAAAAACGTCTTCAAAATCACCCGGACAAAGACCCATTTCATTAGAAAGGGCTGTCTCCATCATCCGCTTTGCGCTTTATTATGTCACTGAGCTATATTAGTACACTAAGTCATTTAGGTTATAACAAGTTATGTTATGTGTTAGTGACTTATGTATAAAGATAGTTCCATTAATATACTGATATGGACCTTAATAGGCTTTTGTATGTGTTAATGGAATATAATATGTTACACTAAAAATTTTATGACACAAAAATCATGTAAGGTGTTAATGAGTTATGGTTGATGATATATCTGATAATTGACTGTTATGAAACTTAATGGGTATGGTCTATTGGATTACACTGAGCCATTTTAGGTTAATTACTGCAAGTTTTATGTTGGTGTTAGTGACTTAATCTGATCATATATTTTTTTAAACGGCGAATTTCTTGTGTTAAGCCACCGTACTCCCCAAATTGGAGAGCTCTGTTGTCTCACTCCGGGCAAACTGTGTTTTCTTAAACGGCCCCACGCTGTCTTTAGAGTTCAGCTTGGGCGTTCCTCCGGAATGGAGGAAGTTGCAGAACTTCAACCAATTCCAGATGCTCACATTCCAGTCATGAAGTTTAAATTTGATGCGATATCTACTGATCGTCTTTATGCCAATGTTTCACTTTTGGTTGTGCTAGATGCAAGTTTTTGTGGTTTTTGCGATTAGTATTACTATTTTGACCAAACATTACTCTCTCAAATGTTTTTCTTTGAATGAAATAAAATGTTAGAAACTCGGAATAGGTGTGGTTTGTAATAGACATCATAACTGAATCTGATATCACTCGGGACACCCGCGCAACGCGCGGGCATTCCCACTAGTATAATAAACGAGTGGAGCCCATTTGTAAATTACTTGAGGAGCCATAATGTTTCATTAAAAACTATAAACTACGTTAGAAGTATTTAGTATTTCTTTTTCTTTTTCGGCAGTGTTATAAAAGAGTATTAATATTCTCATATTCTTCCTATCTCTCTCTCTCTCTCTCTCTATATATATATATATATATAGAGATAGAATAAAAATGATGTGAGAATAAGATTTAGGGGATGTGGGAATAGAATCACCCGTTATAAAAACAAGTCAAGGCTAGAAATGCACTAGAATTTTTAACCAAAGTACATACAAGAAGACAGATAGAGTAAAAAGGAAGTGAGAATAAGATTTTGAGGGGTGTGGGAATAGAATAACTCATTATAAAAACAAGCCGAGGTCGATTAAAAACTGAATCTACTCCACTTAGACCATTCCAAATCAACCAAGGCCGATTTATCTTTTATCCATAAAAAATAGCCGCCTTGATATCTTCAATAAGTTTGAAAATTGGGAGTTTCTTAACACTTATTTAATAACTGGCTCGAGCTTGAATAAGCTTGCGAGACTAAAAACCTACCACCTAAAAAAACATATTGGTAATTATATAACATAAAACACAATAAACTTGAAAATAGATGTCAGCATAACATGTATTTAAGTCAAAATACATGAAAAATTATATATAGACATATAAAATAACTAAATAATACATATTTAACAAACATCCCAAACTTGAGATGGGCTCGAGCTTATGAAATTACTTACGAGTTGAAATTGAGCTTAGGCCACAAAGTTTTAAACGAGAAAAGGGCCAATCTCAAGTTCACTTAAATTAAAGAAACCTAGTGGAGTTCCGGGAACGACTCAAAACATCTATGTCCGTTTTGTCAAACCATATTTTTAGGGGCTTTCTCCCTTTTTTGGGGTACAGATCAATTCATTATAATAGAGACATGAATAAGAAATATCGGTGTATAGTACAACTAAGGTACCAATAGTGATGCAATATCAAGCAACATATAACATTTGTAACATTCTTGACTGTTGAGGTGTATAGTAGATTTGTATGCATAGTTATCGTATCTCCCTACTTGGTAAATGTCTCCATTTTTATTTAGTTCATAACAAGACGACTGTTGAGGTGTATAGTAGATTTGTATGCATAGTTATCGTATCTCCCTACTTGGTAAATGTCTCCATTTTTATTTAGTTCATAACAAGACGAAAACCACCATGGATGGACCTACAATATAGGGTGCAGGTCAACCAACCATGCTATTTTTTTTAGAGTAAACTGTCATTTTGGTTCATGTGGTTTGGGCACTTTTGCCATTATAGTCCAAATCTCAAACTTTTTAAATCCGAGTCCCTGTTATTTCACTTTTGTTGCCATTTTAGTCCAAAATTCAAAAACCCCCCTTTTTTACTGTTGCAGCCTGTCTATTTTGTCTTTTTGTTCAGTGGCATTTTGGTCATTCTGATTTTAATATAACATATTAATAATTAATAAACTAAATTAATATTAAGTTTATGTAATCCATTTTTGTTCAGATCATCATCTTGCCAAAACCAGAGATTTCTCCTATGGAACACCACCTGCCACACCCCTCTCGCACCACCACCCCCACCACCACCTGCCACCACCCTCTCGCACCAGCACCAGCACCACCACCTGCTCAAACTCCTTCTTAACCATCTCCGGTGTCACACCCCAACCGATGGCGGAATCATCGGGGCATGGCACTGAGCGAAACAGATTGTCCAAAAGTTTCCATAACAATTATTATTACTATTCAATTTATATAATACGTCCCATACCGTATCTTAAATAGCAAACAAATTATTACAGATAACATCAAGTCAAATATTCTGTTCCGACAACTCAGATTTTAAATATAAAAATTGTTCAAATGCTTCTAGGGACTCGATCTGCAAGATCTACAGACAACTATGCTCTAGACGCTTATTCTAAGCTCGCCCTCCTAGCAGATAAGCATCCTAGTTGCCTGTCACATACGTTAAAATAAAGTCAATACATAAAATGTAAAGGTGAGCATACAAGTTTGATAATAGCATATAGAGTTCGAAATAGTTTACGCATAACCAGCACGTACACAGAGGAAAACGAAGCATGTTAATTATCGACATGGATCTATCGATACCAATGACTGCGGGTTGACTGCCCGAGGTAATTCGCAATACATGATTACCACCGTAATCCATGCAAGTAATTGTCCTTAACAACCCCCGTGTGAACGGGTGCTGAGTCCAAACTATACTACTATCATCGTTAAGGCAGGTAGACAACATTCCACGTGTAAACATAACAACAAGCATTCATTTAGTCACGTAATACATGCGGTAACGGTTAGCGTTTAAAGTAATTGAGTAGTGTGTTTGATTGTGATTTAGAATAAGTAACGTATGTAACACCCAAAAGTGCCAAAGCAAAAAGGGTTCGAGTATACTCACAGTGATTGATGGATTGAAGGGAGCACTTGAGAGTAGGGTTAACCTGAATAGTTTGATAGCATAACGATAAGCAACGCGTAAAATGAAAACAAGTGTTGGAGGGTCGGACAGCCTGGTCGATCGGACGGTAGGTCCGATCAGACGGCTTGATCGTTCGGTTAACCAGTCCGTTTGGACAGTCTGTCAGGTCGGTCGGTAGGCCGATCGGGTGGACTGTTCGAGTGGATTGTTTCTTCCTTTGAGAATGATGTGTTTGTGTATGATGGTTTGAGTTTTGAAGTTTTCGTTGTAGCATTTGAAAACATTGAAGTTTCCTTACCTTTCAGGTCGATCGATCGAACGGTTCGTTCGATCGGCCGGCTTAACCGATCGGTTAGGTACTTTAACAAGTTCTTATCAGGGTGTCACCTGGTCGGACGGCTCGACCGATCGGGTGGCACTCCAACGCGTTGAACAAGTTGAAAATCGATTAAGTGTTGAAGAATAGTATCTCATGATCCGAAGAGTAATTCAAATCAGACCGTAGTCCGATCGAACAGCATTTCGTTCAATACCAGTCTTCATGAAATTGTCAATGTGTGGGGCCATGTGCTAGCCGATCGGCTGGCCTGGTCAATCGGCTAGCTTGTCCGATCGGCTGGGCTGTCCGTTCAGACAGTCAGCCCGATCGGTCAGCTTCCCGACCTGGTCGGCCTGTTCGTCTAACACTTGGCTGTTCTGATTGTTGGACGTTATGTCGAGGTACTTTGACAACGAGTTGAACCATAGAACCCTCGTTCTTACTTGTTTCTCCTGCTCGGACAGGAATCACCCAAATCCGGCCAGTGAACTGTTCGGAATAGAGTTTAACGTTTAACCCGAAATCAGTGAACCTCGTGGATAGAACCCGGATCTCGAACCGCACAACTACTAGAATGATTAGTGAGTCGGTTCAAGCTCCGTTTCTATCGGTTTGAAGGCATTGAGTGTAAAAGAGTTGAAAGAAAGTTGGAAAACATTCTTTCAATCCTTTTCACCATGTAAATGTTTAGATCTATGGAGGATCTTTGCTTGTTTATGTGGAAATCGGTTAGATCCAAGTAATTCTTGGTGGATTGAAGCCAAAACATGAAGTTCTTCAAGAACACCATGATGACATCATCTTAGAACACTTGAATCTTGATGATTTCACGGTTAGAAATCAAGATTTGTGTTGGTGCATCCGTCTGTCGCCTGCATCTTGTATCGAGTCTTGTGTCAAATAGGATAGAACAGGGCACGGAATCCTAGAAACATGTATTAGGAAGTGATTCTGCTCCAAATGGCATTTTGTAATTTGGAGCGAAATCTCATATAACCTTGATTTCACCCGAAATGTATTATAGCCTGATTTCGCCCGAAATACCATAGTTGTGATTTCGCTCATGCATGTAGGAGCGAAATCAGACTTCCTATATATATGGGTATGTCCAGGAGCGAAATCATTAAGGTGTTAGTGTGTTTTCTTCCGGTGAGCCACGAAGTGCTGCCGAAGTGTTGTCAGAGCTTGTAATCGTTGCAGTGATCAATAAATCAACAGTTAATAGTGAATACGGCTGAGATTGCACCAAAACATTAGTTTCCGCCTCTTGTTTTGGACAGGAATTCTTCTGATCGACTCATTCAGGGGCCGAAACCGATCCTACAAGTGGTATCAGAGCTCAGGAGGAAGAGTTCTTACCATTTCAGTTGTGTTTTCTGATTTTCTACACCTTCTTCTTCATTTTTGAAAATTTTTCTCAGTAAAATCGGCTCAATTTCACACACAGCACTCGTAAACATGTATTGACAAACCCTTGTAAGTTTCACAGTTAAAATCAACATAAAATTGAAATTTTTGAGGGTTTCGCTCGAAACTGTTCGTGCAAATAGTGACGTCATGGTGATTTCGCTTGTAATTGACTCTTGATTCCGCTCCAAAAAACGGATTTCGCTCCAAAGTTCAAAGCTGTTTTCGCTCCTATTGACCATCAAGTTTAATTCCGCTCCAAAATACAGTGTTGATTCCGCTCCAAGGTTACAAGAGTTGATTTCGCTCGAACGGCTTATTGTGATTTCGCTCCAAAAGCTGATATCGCATGAAACTGCATTGTTGCTATTTCGCTCCAGAACCTTAATTTCGCTCGAACTTGAAATTTTGTGAACTTGTGAATTTTGAAACATGGATAACGAATTTTATAACGCCTTTGCTAGTCCTATCTCAATTACTCAGAGTGCATTGCTTGAGAATGAAACCGGGACATCTCAGAAACCGCCCAAGCTCATGGATATTGATGATTACAACGCGTGGTCCGAATGGTTTGGAAATTGGGTTGAAGCTTATCACTTGGATGCGTGGGAACACACTGAAGAACCATATGTTAGACCTACAACGAATGGTGTTCAGCAAACAATTAGAGAAATGAGTACTGAAGAGAAAAAGAAATATAGAGATGAAAAATTGATGGTGAGTCTGCTTCAGCAAGCAATCAAAGAGGACATTTTGATCTTGCTTCAACATGATGGAACTGCATATTCGATCTGGACTGAATTGGAAGCAAAATTTGTAGGAAGCGATGATATACTTAAAAACAAAATGTCTCTCATGAAGAAAGAATTTGATCTTTTTCGGGGTTTGAAATCTGAAAACACCAAGCATATTATCGAAAGATATTGTAATTTGGTGAGAAATATGTCGAAACTTGGTATTAAAAAGGATACTGATGAATTGATTGAAAAACTTGCAGATGCACTACCACATGAAATCTGGGGAACTTTTCTGATGATGCTGAAAAGTAACAGAAAAGAATATAAAAAACTAACACTGGGAGAGTTTATCAAACACCTGGAAGCTCAAGAGATGGAGCAGCGAAAGATTGCCAGGATGAAGAACTACGATGGAGAACAAGACATCAGTATGTATTTCAAGAGTGGTATTAGTGAAAAGACAAATTTTTCTCCAAAAGTTGAAACCGCTTACAATGCAAAAGATTCTTCTGAAAAACCATCTCAGGGATTAAGCAGCTCAACAGGATTCTCTTCATTTCCGACATATGATCCACAGTTCACTACAACAAAGAGTGGGAAAATTCTTCAATGCAACATTGCCTTAAAGCTGGAAAATGATCAGAATTATACTGAGGAAGTTGCTAAAAGTCACATGTCTTTGTTGGTGACCGTGCTTGAATCTTACGGAGGCTTAGTTGCTGGAAGGATCGGTAATCCAATGCTCACGAAAGAGGATTACGATCAAATCGATGCCGAGGAGATGGAATTAATGGATATTAAATGGTGCATGGCCAGTGTGTTGAGACGGGCTGAGAAGTTTAAACAAATTACAGGCAGAGATGATTTTCGTGAGGCTCATGTGTCAACTTTAGGTTTTGATAAGTCTAAAGTTACGTGTTTTCGTTGCAAGGAAAAGGGGCATTTCAAAAGGGAGTGCACAAATCGTGAAGCTAGTGGAGCCCATAATCCTTTCGGAAACAATGATTATCACAAAAAGGCGATTTATCATCAAGTCATGCCACAGCAGTATCAACAACAACAACAGGCATCACATCAAGCACAAACTGCACATGGAAGGGTGATTGAAGATACAAAGAGAGCTTGTCTGGGAAAAGATGGTGGTTCTAGTTGGGATAAATACATTCCAACAAATAACAAAGTGTGTCTGGCAGATCAAGAAGATGAAAAGTTGGCTGAAGGCTTCAATTGGGACAATTTTTGCCCAGATCAAGAATTAATGGTCAAAGAAATGTCCAAAGACACGTCAAAAGTTAAAGCTTTTATTGCTAATGCTTATGATCTGAAATGGGCAGAAAAAGTAAGAAAGGTCAGGGAAGCTGAAGAAGAAAAGTGGAGAAAGATTGAAGAAGAGGAAGAAGAAAGGTTAAAAGCTGAAGCTGAAGCCGAGAGAAAGAGAAGAAATGAATTTTTCCAATCAAACAGAACAGTAAAAGATGTTCCAGAGTTTAAAATCAAAGTTGATACTAAAGCAGTCAAAGTTCCTGAAAAGTGCTTGAATTGTGATTCTTTGATCAAGCAAAACAATGAACTGTTGCTGTCACACCCCTAATTTCCACGTGTCACCGGTGGGCCCGGTGGGGGAGTACCGTGACGTAGTTGATATCATCATAGTCAAACAACACAAATTATAATGCACAGCGGAAGCAATAAAATAGATTTATTTCAACCATATAAAATGTAATATCCAGTATCACATAGTAGCTGAAATAGATCCACAGGCGGATCAATATAAAGAGGAAAATTGTTCAACAGATGAATGGCATGCCAAGCTTGCGAGACTCTAACGATGCTAAGGAGTAGCCAGCCTATTACGTGTAGAACCTGCACTTAATCTTTTTGGGGAAAATACGTCAGTTTACACTGGTAAATACAATTTAACTGACTCATTTTGAAAATCTTTTAAAAATTGATTTGAATGCACATGGCACAAAACTTTTTATAACTTGGGATAATTAATTAAATCTAATCTTGTAAAAGAATTACATGTTTGTTATGCGTTCAGTTGCACGGGTCGTGCCGGGTTTAAGGTTAATAGACACACCACATAGTATAAATCCGCGGCGGGAAACCAACGGTTATACCTTAAATAATATGGACACATCGTCGGGTGTACGCCTACACCCGCGTGTCAACGTCGTGGCCATTTTCGTAAAATGATGCCAAGGATATCCGGGACATGGTCATTAAACTCCCAAAGGCGTAAAACAAACAAAACTAAATTTTAAACGGGTCACATTGATAATACCCAACTACTAATGAGCTAGGGTCAATTGCCCGACCAATCGGTATTTTATATACCGTACCCCAAGCCCGTATAAGGGAAAATAAGTTAAAAGTATTACCTGAGTAAGTAATAACCACAATAAGCAAATGCAAGTGTCTTTTACTGGTCTCCTATTCTGGAACGAAGGTTTATAATAACCTATTAGAATCCTAACGGGTCTTTAACATAGCCTAAGCTTAGACCGGTTAGTTTCAAAGAATAAATACGGTTAAATCGCATGGAAGGCGAAAACCGGGAAGGAATGTGATTTAGGCCCAACAAGTTTGGAGACTTGTATAATATGGGTAAATTGACCACATTCTGGATTTTGAGACAAAGATGATATGGTTTGACCCGTTTCGGCTATTATGCGTAAACTAGTTACATAAGCCGATCCGAACGCGAGAATGCATAACGGGTAACCATATAAATAATATACAAGTTTCCTGAGATTATATGCACCAAATATGTTGTGATATCAGTAAGATATGTCCTATCATGCCCCAAATGATTTTAAACTCAAATTACGCCTCATAAGGGCATTTTGGTCATTTAAAAGGGTATAAAAGAGTTAAACTAGCAATCTGAGTTATATATCTGGGCAAAAGATCAAATACAAATAATCTTAACATACTAAACATACAAATTGAAGGAAAACCCAAAAAGACAAGGTGGCATTTTTGTAATTACCACCAACTATCAAAGTTACAACCAAAAATACCTAAAAAACACAAATTTTTTTAAACATTTTTTATTAAAAAATCGCTACATTTCGTTAGCAAAAAAAAAAAAATTTTGGCTGCTACTAAAAGTAGCGATTTTTTAATAAAAAATGTTAAAAAAATAAAATACAATAATTTGTGTGTTTTTTTTATTTTTTTAGATTCTTTTAGGTTTTTTGGGGGGTTTAGTTTTTAGCATTTTAGCTTGGGGGGGGGGGGGTTAGGTTTTTTTTAGGTTTTTGGGGGTGGGGTGGGGGGGGTAGGTTTTTTTTTAGGTTTTTTGGGGGTGGGGGGGTTAGGTTTTTTTAGGTTTTTGGGGGGTGGGGGGGTAGGTTTTTTTTAGGTTTTTGGGGGGTGGGGGGTGGGGGGTTTAGGTTTTTTTTGGGGGTGGGGGAGTGGTTAGGTTTTTTTAGGTATATTTGTAGAGTAACTTTGATAGTTATTGATAATTACAAAAATGTCACCTTGTCTTTTTGAGTTTTCCTTCAATTTGTATGTTTAGTATGTTAAGATTATTTGTACAAGAACTTTACCCTATATATCTGAATAACTCAGTAATTATACTTAGTTTATCATGTTATAACAGTAGGGTATCAAATACATGTGAATTTTATTAATTATAACCATCTTATGCACCAAAAGGGCATTTTGGTAATTTCACATAATCCTAAAAGGTCAAAACTGGAAATCTGAGTTTCAATCTTTAGTTTACTGTTGTAATATAGAATTTTACTAAATATATCAATAGGTATTGACTCTTATACATATAAACTAGTTTTGACATAGACTATGTCGTAAAAATGCCTAAAAAGGCGATTTGGAGCCATTTCCGGGTTTTAAAAGAAAAGATGATATTTTTATAATTCCAGAAGGCTCATAATAATAAATTTATCATAATAAATCAGTAGAAAAAGGTTTGAGGTCAAAAGGATTTATAAAACTCATTTTATGGCTCAAAAGGGCAAAACCGGCATTAGCCGAATTAAGCTTAAAACTCTAAGTTATGCTCAGCCTAAAAATAAATAAAAATCTCAAAAAATCCCAAAGTATTATTTTATAATAGTAGGTATAAAGTTTTGTATAAAAATTTGGGTTTAGATAGGCTATATGCAATTTACGCCATTAACTTATTAAGAAAGCTCCTAATTACGCTAATGAGCATAACTCTTAATCTAGACCTCAAACTGATGTCAAATTTTGGTTACAAGTCTATAATTCAGTAACTAAGATGTCTACCCTTTTACATTTTCAAAAATCATATTTTATGGACATTTGGGCATAATGGTCAACATATGGGCATTTAACGGAAATTTGCATAATAATTAGACAACTAGTGAACTAAGCCGTATAATCACAGAGGGTTATACTAACATGTTACTAGGTCCAAAGGAAGCTCTAAGGAAATCTTAAACTTGACTAAAACGGGTCAGAACTGAAAGTCAAAGCGAAAGTCAAACTATGCGACTTTCGGTTCCAAACCGGGTCTAAACAGAAAATTGTCGAGTTGAACATGTTGGGACATGTTCTTACATTAGTTACCAAGTTATATTAATGATTAAACAGGTTGCATGTATCCTACATTGCTAATTATGCGTTAATTTGGATTTAAGCATTCTGTTGACTTTTTAAAGTGTACTTTGACTCGACAATTAACATGGTTAGAGTGAGAATCTGATAATACCCTTTTAGGGGATTGTTACCCACATAATTACCTACTTATAGGTATTTTTAATTCGAGATATTACTGAGTGATTATGAACTAATCTTGAAGTCAAACCTAAATTACGACGGTTTGACTTTTAGTTAAACAACTAAGCTAAAAGGGATTAAAAAGGATTAAGGACACTTACAAAGGTCCTAATTCGGGTTAGAGACTTAATGAGAACTTGTTGCTGTCCAGAAAAGCTCCAGAGAAGTCTTGAACCAAAGTCCCAAGTGAGCAAGTGAATATGGTTACAACACAAGTCCTTATATAGTGAACTATAAGGTCCAAGATCATGCCAAGCTAGCCTAGAATGGTTACAAGATCAACCCAAGTGTCCCTAATAGGCTAAATACTGCCTAGCAAGTCCCTGGTTTCGAAAACCATTCATGAGAGGCGGTGCAACAGGCTGAATAGGCAGCTGTCCATTTTCTGCTGCCAGCGACTGGCTTACGGACCGTAAGCCTAAGCTCTTGCGGTCCGTATACTCCTCTTGCGGACCGTATGCTTGAATGGTTGCGGTCCCTAACCGCCTTTGCTGAAATCGCCCAGGTATGCATCTTACGGACCGTAAGCCTAGGGCCTTGCGGTCCGTAACCGGTGGCCAGAAGACAAAAATTTTTACAAACTTCAAGCCTTGACCATGCAACTTCGTGGACTCCGAATCTCATGCCATTTTTTCCAGTTGGGGGACCAGTTTGCTCAGCCATTGCATGCTTAGCATGCTTTTACAATCCTTGGCATCTTGTAACAACTTAAAGTGACGGAAAATTTCCAAGTTTAAAACCTTGGATTCTTACAAAGGCTAAACATGTTTTATTAAGTTAGTTCCAATCTTTCTTAGACAAGAATTTAATCAGGATTTTAGTAGTAATATCCTTAATGACCCAATTTCCATATAAAAGATGGAATTTATTTATTTAGGAACAACCGGTTAGTATATAACAGATGTTTGTCAAACAATTTAAGGATCTTGGGATTTTATAATTTGGGTCGTTCAGAGGTATTTTAATAACATGTCGACCTTGGGTCGTTCAGAGGTATTTTAATAACATGACGCCCTTTTCAAATCCTACCATACATCTTTACTTGATCCGGGTTCCTGACACGTTTGTCCCTCATGACACGTGTCTTTATTTTATTGGGTACGAATTTTCGAGGTGTTACGTCCTCACCCCCTTAAAAGAAATCTCAACCTCGAGATTTATTGAAATAATTGAGGGTATTTCTCTTTCATTGTGGACTCTAACTCCCACGTATAATCGGGACCTCTACGGCCATCCCATTTGACCTTGACAATAGGCACATACTTCCTTCGAAGCTTCTTTACCTGTCGATCCTCAATCGACACAGGTTTTTCCACAAATTTCAAGCTCTCGTATATATGCACATCTGTGTGTGGGATGACTAGTGATTCATCAGCTAGACATTTCTTCAGATTGCAGATGTGGAACACATTGTGAATACCACTGAGCTCTTCAGGTAAGTTCAACTTGTAAGCCACTGACCCAACACATTCGATAATCTCGAATGGTCCTATATACCTTGGGCTTAACTTACCTTTCTTTCCGAATTGCATCACCCCTTTCCAGGGTGACACTTTGAGCAAAACTTTATCGCCAACCTCAAACTTGAGGGGTTTTCGCCTTCTATCAGCATAGCTCTTCTGCCTATCTCGGGCAGCTTTCAGGCGGTCTCGAATCTGGACAATCTTGTCCGTTGTCTCAAAGACTAACTCAGGACCTGATAATTGAGTGTCTCCTACTTCTACCCAACAAATGGGCGTTCTGCACTTTCTACCATATAATGCCTCAAAAGGTGCAGCCTGAATGCTGGTATGATAGCTATTATTATAGGAGAACTCGACCAAAGGTAGGTGCTTATCCTTGCTACCTCCTAAATCAATCACACATGCACGAAGCATGTCTTCCAAAGTCTGGATGGTATGCTCACTCTGCCCATCCGTCTAAGGATGGTAAGCTGTACTAAAGTTCAATTGCGTCCCCGGAGACTGTTGGAAACTCTTCCAAAAATGCGAAGTGTACCTAGTATCCCTATCAGAGATAATAGACACTGGTACCCCATGCAAGGATACGATTTTATCAACATACAGTTGGGCCAACATGTCCGAACTGTAAGTTTCCTTAATGGGTAGGAAATGAGCTGACTTAGTCAGTCTGTCAACTATAACCCATATAGTATCATTTCCCTTCTGTGTTTTAGGCAACTTGGTGATGAAATCCATCGTCACCATTTCCCATTTCCAAGTGGGAATTTCAGGTTGTTGTAGCAAACCTGACGGCTTCTGATGCTCAGCCTTGACTTGAGCACACGTCAGACATTTGGCTACATGGGTGGCTATAGACTTCTTCAAGCCTATCTACCAATAATTTGCCTTCACATCCTGGTACATCTTATCCGCTCCAGAATGAACGGAATATCTGGAACTGTGGGCTTCCTGAAGGATAACGTCTCAAAGTCCTCCATAAACAGGAACCCATATTCTTCCATTTAATCTCAGGATTCCGTCTTTGCCATAGGATAATTGTTCTTCAGTTACTCCTAGCTTTTCATTAGGATAGTTAGCTTCTGACACAGCTTCCTTCTGTGCAGCTAACAACCTTCATTCAGACTATTCTTGATTTCAATGCTCTTGGCATTGATTCTGATTGGCTTCACTCTTTCTTTTCTGCTCAAGGCATCTGCGACTACATTGGTCTTGCCCGGATGGTATCTTATTTCACAATCAAAATCGTTCAGAGTTTCCATCCAGCGTCGCTGCCTCATGTTCAAATCCTTCTGATTAAACAGATGCTGAAGGCTTTTGTGATCAGAATAGATCACACATTTAGTTCCATACAGGTAATGCCTCCAAAGCTTAAGTGCAAATACAACGGCACCCAACTCCAAGTCATGGGTGGTGTAATTCTTCTCGTGCGCCTTTAGCTGTCGTGAAGCATAGGCAATGACTTTGCCTTTCTGCATTAACACACAACCCATCCCGGCGTGTGTTGCATCACAATATACTACAAACTCCTCAATCCCATCAGGCAATGTCAACACAGGAGCATTGCTCAACTTCTGCTTCAAAATATCGAATGACTCTTGCTGCTTAGGCCCCCAATTGAACTTGCTATTCTTGCGAGTTAAAAGACTCAGGGGTGCTACAATTCTTGAGAAATTCTCGATAAAGCGTCTGTAGTATCCTGCCAATCCTAGGAAACTGCGAATCTCAGTAGGCGTCTTTGGATCCTACCAATTCATGACAGCTTCAACCTTAGCGGGATCCACTTGGATACCACGCTCACTCACGACGTGTCCAAGAAATTGGACTTCTCGAAGCCAAAACTCGAATTTAGAAAATTTTGCATAGAGCTTTTCTTGATGAAGCAATTTAAGGATACATCGAAGATGCTTCTCGTGGTCAGCTTGACTTTTCGAGTAGATGAGAATGTCGTCAATAAAGACGATGACAAATTTATCTAGATAAGGCTTGCAGACGCGATTCATGAGATCCATGAATGCGGCAGGTGCGTTAGTGAGCCCAAAAGGCATCACTAGGAACTCGTAATGACCATAACGAGTCCTGAACGCAGTTTTGTGCACATCTTCATCCTTGACCTTAGATCAATCTTGGAAAAATAGCTTGCTCCTTGAAGCTGATCGAACAAATCGTCGATCCTGGGCAGAGGATACCTATTCTTTATAGTGACCTTATTAAGCTCACGGTAATCGATGCACAAACGCATCGAACCATCTTTCTTTTTGACAAACAAGATCGGTGCTCCCCAAGGAGACGAACTAGGTCTAATAAAACCTTTGGCTAGCAGATCATCTAGCTGCGTCCTTAATTCCTTCATTTTTGTTGGTGCCAATCTATATGGTGCTCTTGCAATGGGAGCTGCTCCTGGAATGATGTCGATTCTGAACTCCACTTGTCTATCTGGTGGCAAACCAGGTAGTTCTTCCGGGAAAACTTCAGGGTAGTCAGAGATGACTGGAATATCTTCAATCTTGGGTTTCTCCTCACCAATGGATACCTGTGCCATATAAATGACACAACCCTTCTTCAAACATTTGGATTTCTTTAGCATAGCTACTTACTCAGGCAATCCATGTTGAGTATCTCCTTGAATGGTAAGTGGTTCACCAGACGGAGTCTTGATCACCACTTGTTTCTTATTGCACATGATCTGGGCTTGGTTATGCGATAACCAATCCATACCCAACACTATATCGAAACCGGCTAGCTTAAAGGGTAACAGAGATAAAGGAAAAGAGTGGTTCCTAATGGATATGACACATCCATCTAACACAGTCGAAACTGTTTCCATTGTTCCATCAGCTAATTCTACCTCATAATTCACACTTAAGGCTTTAACAGGCAATTTTAACAATTCACAAAACTTATTATCCACAAAGGATTTATCTGCTCCAGAATCAAATAATACTCTTGCGAAAACATCATTAATGAGAAATGTACCGGTTATGACATTGTCGTTCTGGATGGCCTCCTGAACATTCATCTGAAAGACCCTGGCGTTGGTCTTCTTCCCATCTTCAGCCTTTTTCACCAGCTTTGGGCAGTTGGTTTTGATATGCCCTTTTTCATTGCAACTATAACAAGTTGCATCTTTCAGCGTTTTGCATTCGAGAGTCCTGTGCTCAGTGGACTTGCAAATCCCACATCCCTTAGGCTGGGATTGGGATTTCTGCTCAAACCTGCACTTCCCAAAATGATGCTTCTTGCAGATCTTTCACTTTGGCCTATCACTTGACTGTTGATCACCCTTCTTGGATCCCGACCCTTTCTTGTGGTCGTTGTTTCCCTTTCGCTTCTTATCTGAGCGTCGTGAACCATCATCTTCACGCTTTCTCTTCTCGGTGTCAGCATTTCTCAATGATCTTTGTCTCACTGCATCCATAGTGAGAGACAGAGATATATCAGCTACGGATCTAAATGTAGCGGGCCGAGAGGCCTTCACACTAGCTTTGATTTCTGGGGCTAAACCCCCAATGAAACGTGCGATCCTTTTGGGTTCCGGGGTCACAAGGTACGGAACCAATCTTGACAGGGTGTTGAAACTTGTGAGATAAGTCTGGCAATCCAGGTTCTTCATGACCAGTGATAGGAAATCAGATTCTATCTTCTCAACCTCATGCTGAGGGCAATAATTTTCCTTGATAAGAGCAACAAATTGCTCCCAAGACATGTTGTACAAAGCAACCTTCCCAGAGGCTTGGATCAACGACCTCCACCACGCTAGGGCTTCACCCTTAAATGACTGGGATGCAAACTTAACCATATCCCTCTCAGCACAACCACTAATGTCCACAACAGTGTCCATTTCATCCAGCCAAGTCATGCAGTCTACTGCCCCTTTCTCCCCAGTAAAATCCCGGGGTTTACAAGACACAAAATATTTATACGTGCAACCCTTAGCACGTGGGGCATCATCGAACACAATCTTCTTGGGGTGAACACTGTTTTCATTTGAAGAATGTCGGTCATCATCCTTCTGAGACTTAGGTAGGGTAGGTGGTGGTTTGCTGTGAGCCTCAGAATGCGTTTTTGGTTTGGAATGAGGTGTAGACAGGGTTCTACTTCGGGTCCCAGAGGACTCAATGTACTGTCTATCTAAAGCTTTTGTAACTGCATCATCCACTAATTCTTGAAGCTCCGCTCTAGTTAACTGAATTCTGGCATTATCGTGGTTTTCCACCGGATGGCTATTCACTTCATCCGACCCAGCCATGTAGCTACATTTAAAATTTAATGGGCAAGGTTTTAATTAGAGGGTTTTACAACATTTTATATTCTATTAACCATGGTTTTAAATTGCCATTTTAGTTAATTTATTAAAATTTTAGGATTTTATTATTACCCTAAAATATATTAATTAATAGCACATAAGGCCTAGTCACAAGGACAATTTATTTTAATTATAAACCCGGAATTTTACAAAATCCCGGTATTCAGGTTTGAACCACAGTCCGTCACCTGTTATTGACAGGGAGTCATAAGCTACCACTGTCCCTAGTCCCGGGGGGCATTTAATTATTGCCCACAGGCACTTCGTCCACAAGGGGCGGTTATAAAATTAAGGGAATTTAAATTAACCCTTTATAAAGGATGGCCTGTGTGACTTTACTGATTCCAAGAATGTCAACATACTAACAGATGTTAACAATAATTGGAATCTATTATGTGGGTCCTACCATCTTGGCCCTGTCTGCAACAACATATAGGCTAGGTTTTACCTCTAAGATTTCTAATTAACGCAGAATAGTCCTAAATTGAGATGTTAATATGGATCTTAATCTAATTATGGAACTACCATTTTGGCCTTGTTTTATGATAACATTTGGCTAGGTCTTTGTCCCTTTTTAAATTTTTACCATTTTAATTATGATGGCAGATCTTTTAATTATTTTCATTTATTTTTCATGTTATATGCACATAATTAACAAAAATAAATAAAAATGAAAATTTAACTAAAACATCTCATAAATTGTTTAAACCAGTACATCATTCGCCCTAAACGGGACTTCTACGAAAATAAATGCCCACGCAGGGGTGGAAAATCAAAACAAACCCACGCAGGGGTTAACTGAAAGACATGCCCACGCAGGGGCAGAATACCAAATGACAAGCCCACGCAGGGGCTGAGTACTAAAGCAAAAAGTCCACGCAGGGACTTGATTACAATTAAAATAAATAAACAACAAAAAGATCTTCAATGACCCCTCCTCTTGGACTTCCCTTTGAGTAGGTCCGACAGACCCTTAAAGAAGCCTCGGTTGCTTTCCCGTACCGTTCGAATTTCCTCTTCACAGTGGTCCAATCTATCGAGGACGTCTTGCTGGCGCTCGGGCGGGATCAGCTGCGGCTGCGGCGGCTGATACAGAGGTTGAGGAGGTGGCGGACGCTGGTACCCATAAGTTGGGTAACCAGTGGTCCAAAGACCACCATAGGGTCCCTCTGGGTGACAAGCGTTGTAGTCCAATGCCTCCTGATATAGGTCCACATTGGCATAGTCATAATGGGTATGCGTCGGCTGCTCGAAAGGGTTATATGCCGATGAACCGGCGTATGCAGGTATTGGGTTATCAAACCCAACGGAGGTGCCATAGGCACTGAGTTGACCTCTAGAATGGGGTTTGATGGACCCCCCATTTGTGGTTCTTCTTCCTCTTGGAGTGGCGGATAATGACTGCCACTCGAGGGATGGGGAGTACTGATGCGGACTCCCCCTCGCACGAACATCCGTGCGTTTGACCTTCTCCGCCTCGCTGGCTCCGGAGGCGGTTGTTGCTCCACTGGTGGTGGTGGTGGCGGAGTGACTGCCACGAAACGAGAATCCTGGGAAGGATCCTGTTGCTGTTGTTGCTGCTGCTGCTGATAAGGAGACGAGTGCTCGGACGGGGTGAAATACCAGTCCCACTGTTTGAACCTCTCATGCTAACTGTCGGGACCACGATAAGGTGATCCGTGAAAGGATGACCCATCGGAGATTTCGATGGGGTGGTTCGGTGTTTTGGACGCAGGCTCCACAGGATCTGTGTCTTCGTCCATGTCGTCCGTGGGATCCCCCGAGAAGTGATCCTCAGGTCCTAGTGGATTAAAACCCACAGGTTCTGGAAGGTAGTTAGCCGGGTTGAACCGGCTTTGAAATGCGGGGGTAGGGTCACCAAAAGAGTGGTGAGAGTTGGACCTCTGTAAGGGTATGAAAGAAGATGGTTGGTTGTTGGGCTCGTTCTCTGATTGGGGCCCAGAAGAATGTTGATACGAAGGTGAGGAACTGAGAGAGACTGACCGCCCCCCTGGTTCAACGTAGAGCCTCCATGGCTCCTGCGGGCTAGTACTCATGGTGATGGAAGGCGTTCGCCGGTGTGAGGGCCCGGCTTCATGATCGTAACCCATAACTGGGCCTTTGCCACGTCCTCTCAGAAATCTCGGCGGCATTTTCGACCTGCAAACATGGTTAAGATAACGACCAAAAATATATAAAAATAAAAGACCAAATAACAAAACAAAACAGAGTTTGTCCTATGCTCGATGTCTAGACTCGGAACTCGAAAAATGCGCAATTCGTGCACTGACATTAAACACAAAATGCTAGTGTTTAATTCACTCAGTATTGGCTCTGATACCAACCTGTCACACCCCTAATTTCCACGTGTCACCGGTGGGCCCGGTGGGGGAGTATCGTGACGTAGTTGATATCATCATAGTCAAACAACACAAATTATAATGCACAGCGGAAGCAATAAAATAGATTTATTTCAACCATATAAAATGTAATATCCAGTATCACATAGTAGCTGAAATAGATCCACAGGCGGATCAATATAAAGAGGAAATTGTTCAACAGATGAATGGCATCCCAAGCTTGCGAGACTCTAACGATGCTAAGGAGTAGCCAGCCTATTACGTGTAGAACCTGCACTTAATCTTTTTGGGGAAAATACGTCAGTTTACACTGGTAAATACAATTTAACTGACTCATTTTGAAAATCTTTTAAAAATTGATTTGAATGCACATGGCACAAAACTTTTTATAACTTAGGATAATTAATTAAATCTAATCTTGTAAAAGAATTACATGTTTGTTATGCGTTCAGTCGCCTGGGTCGTGTCAGGTTTAAGGTTAATAGACACACCACATATTATAAATCCGCGGCGGGAAACCAACGGTTATACCTTAAATAATATGGACACATCGTTGGGTGTACGCCTACACCCGCGTGTCAAGGTCGTGGCCATTTTCGTAAAATGATGCCAAGGATATCCGAGACATGGTCATTAAACTCCCAAAGGTGTAAAACAAACAAAACTAAATTTTAAACGGGTCACGTTGATAATACCCAACTACTAATGAGCTAGGGTCAATTGCCCGACCAAGCGGTATTTTATATGCCGTACCCCAAGCCCGTATAAGGGAAAATAAGTTAAAAGTATTTACCTGAGTAAGTAATAACCACAATAAGCAAATGCAAGTGCCTTTTACTGGTCTCCTATTCTGGAACGAAGGTTTATAATAACCTATTAGAATCCTAACGGGTCTTTAACATAGCCTAAGCTTAGACCGGTTAGTTTCAAAGAATAAATACGGTTTAATCGCATGGAAGGCGAAAACCGGGAAGGAATATGATTTAGGCCCAACAAGTTTGGAGACTTGTATAATATGGGTAAATTGACCACATTCTGGATTTTGAAACAAAGATGATATGGTTTGACCCGTTTCGGCTATTATGCGTAAACTAGTTACATAAGCCGATCCGAACGCAAGAATGCGTAACGGGTAACCATATAAATCATATACAAGTGTCCTGAGATTATATGCACCAAATATGTTGTGATATCAGTAAGATATGTCCTATTATGCCCCAAATGATTTTAAACTCAAATTACGCCTCATAAGGGCATTTTGGTCATTTAAAAGGGTATAAAAGAGTTAAACTAGCAAATCTGAGTTATATATCTGAATAAATCAGTAATTATACTTAGTTTATCATGTTATAACAGTAGGGTATCAAATATATGTGAATTTTATTAATTATAACCATCTTATGCAACAAAAGGGCATTTTGGTAATTTCACATAAGCCTAAAAGGTCAAAACTGGAAATCTGAGTTTCAATCTTTAGTTTACTATTATAATATAGAATTTTACTAAATATATCAGTAGGTATTGACTCTTATACATATAAACTAGTTTTGACATAGACTATGTCGTAAAAATGCCTAAAAAGGCGATTTGGAGCCATTTCCGGGTTTTAAAAGAAAAACTTATATATTTATTATTCCAGAAGGCTCAAAATAATACATTTATCATAATAAATCCGGAGAAAGAGGTTTGAGGTCAAAAGGATTTATAAAACTCATTTTATGGCTCAAAAGGGCAAAACCGGCATTAGCCGAATTAAGCTTAAAACTCTAAGTTATGCTCAGCCTAAAAATAAATAAAAATCTCTAAAAATCCCAAAGTATTATTTTATAACAATAGGTATAAAGTTTTGTATAAAAATTTGGGTTTAGATAGGCTATATGCAATTTACGCCATTAACTTATTAAGAAAGCTCCTAATTACGCTAATGAGCATAACTCTTAATCTAGACCTCAAACTGATGTCAAATTTTGGTTACAAGTCTATAATTCAGTAACTAAGATGTCTACCCTTTTACATTTTCAAAAATCATATTTTATGGACATTTGGGCATAATAGTCAACATATGGGCATTTAACGGAAATTTGCATAATAAATAGATAACTAGTGAACTAAGCCGTAAAATCACAGAGGGTTATACTAACATGTTACTAGGTCTAAAAGAAGCTCTAAGGAAATCTTAAACTTGACTAAAACGGGTCAGAATTGAAAGTCAAATCGAAAGTCAAACTATGCGACTTTCGGTTCCAAACCGGGTCTAAACAGAAAATTGTCGAGTTGAACATGTTGGGACATGTTCTTACATTAGTTACCAAGTTATATTAATGATTAAACAGGTTGCATGTATCCTACATTGCTAATTATGCGTTAATTTGGATTTAGAATTCTGTTGACTTTTTAAAGTGTACTTTGACTCGACAATTAATATGGTTAGAGTGGGAATCTGATAATACCCTTTTAGGGGTTTGTTACCCACATAATTACCTACTTATAGGTATTTTTAATTCGAGATATTACTGAGTAATTATGAACTAATCTCGAAGTCAAACCTTATTTACGACGGTTTGACTTTTAGCTAAACAACTAAGCTGAAAGGGATTAAAAAGGATTAAGGACACTTACAAAGGTCCTAATTAGGGTTAGAGACTTAATGAGAACTTGTTGCTGTCCAGAAAAGCTCCAGAGAAGTCTTGAACCAAAGTCCCAAGTGAGCAAGTGAATATGGTTACAACACAAGTCCTTATATAGTAAACTATAAGGTCCAAGATCATGCCAAGCTAGCCTAGAATGTTACAAGATCAACCCAAGTGTCCCTAATAGGCTGAATACTGCCTAGCAAGTCCCTGGTTTCGAAAACCATTCATGAGAGGCGGTGCAACAGGCTGAACAGGCAGCTGTCCATTTTCTGCTGCCAGCGACTGGCTTACGGACCGTAAGCCTAAGCTCTTGCTGATAGGATTTATCCAATTGTAGAGAGTTTGAAGACTTTTGAAGAAGTAAAGACTTCGGAAGAAAAGAAACCCGTGACGAAAGACGAAGATGAAGTGAAAATTTCTGGTAAGAAACCAAGTGTGGTCTACCATAGATGTCCGCCCCCGGTCGAAAATGGATATTCACCTCGAAATCCAAATTCCGAAAGAGTCAAAAAGGCAATTAACTTACAATGGGAGTCCGGGCCATCAGATAACTTGCCAGAAAATATCGATGTCACGTACACTTCGTCCGACACTGATCATGAGTCCAAATTGATAAAAAGTGTGGTCGATCAGGTGTTAGATAAAGATGACAGTGAGGAGTCAAAACTGGAGTCCAAACCCGAGTCAAAGTCTGAGTCCGATGCGTCAAAGCCAACAATCAAAAAGGACAAACGGGTTTATGATACGAAATTTTTGCTATCAAAATCTAATTTGGATGATGAACCGGTCAAAGTAGCATATACTTTGAAAGATTCTGACAAATTATATTCTGATGAGATTTTTCCAATAAGAAGTGTTAAACTTGAAATGATTAACAAGGTTTTCAAAATCACAGAAATTAATATTTCTGAAATAAAAGATTTAAATCTTTCTGGAAAACCTAAACAATACACTTCAAGAGAACAACAAAGAATTAACAAGAAAATGGGTTACAATTGTGGTTATAGTTTCCAAAAGAAATCAAATCATAATCGTAATTTCAAAAAGAAAGGATTAGGATTTAGTCAACCAAAAAATTATAAAAATGAAAAAGTTTATAAACCAAAAACTGTGTTTGTTTCAGGAAAAACGACAAAGGCTGAGAAAGAACTAGCATTCAGAAAGCAGACGAATCAAGAATTCCTTGCCAAGAAGGAAGAAGAATTGAAGAAGAATGTTGTTCAGAAAAAGATTGAAAAGAGAACCTGTTTTCAGTGTAAAACTGTTGGTCATGTTGCTAGGAATTGTCCGAAAACATTCAAACCAAAACAGGAAGTCTCTGGTAAACTAAAAGAGAAAGTAGTTGAAAAAACTGAACTTTCAACCCGAAAATTTACAGGATTTGAAAATTCAACCTTTGAGGTGGGAGAATGTTCAAAGAATGTTTTAAAGAGAAAAGAAAATGTAACAAATCAAAAATGGGTTGTGAAAGGTTCAGGTAACAATTCTGGTGATGAATCTGATTTCACAAAATCAGAGGAGCCACGTGTTGAAAGAAAGGTTGAAAGGTCAGTTCTAACTGTGAATGATGAAAATTTTCCACCTTTGCGTGCTGAAAATTTTATGAAGAAAGTTGGAAAGTGGAAATTTCAAATCAGTTTTATTCTAACAAGAAGAGATTTGATGTTGAAAAGACTTTCAACGGAAATGTGAAACACATTTTTGGACAAATGGTCAATGGTAAGGCCAAAAGTGTCAAAGAATTTTATGCTTCTAAAAGAAGTGTTCACAAGTCCGTTGAAAGAAAAGATGAAGAAGAAGATGTTGTTACACCCAAGGAAGGTCAGGCTTGGGTGGACATATTTTTCAAAGAGTAAAAGCAGGAATTGCCGGAGCTCCCAAGTTGGTAATCGCGGAGCATGAATCGACATCATTCTTTAACATGTTTGTAAAATTTGTTTTGAAAAGCAGGAATTGCCGGAACTCCCAGGTAGGTAAGTGTGGAGTAGGAATCGACACCTTGAAAATTCAACCAACAGATGATAATTGATTGAAAACAGGTTTGAAATGTTTGGTTTTTGATCCTTCAAATGGTTCAATCATTGATTCTATAAGTGGTTATTCAAGGTCATTAATTTGAACTTGAGTTAACTATCATTCATAAGATTGGTAAATAATGTGATGAAATGACCCCAAAACCTACAAATGGTTGATAAACGAACTTATTTTCCGGAAAAACCATTCTGATTAAAACAAACTTAAGTGTTTTGAAATCTTAATGGGAAAATAGTTTGTTGAGAGGGGGAGTTCTGATTGTTTATGCCAAGAGGATGGAGAATTGAGGCGATTTGATATCAGTTGTCACTTTTCTGTACAGTTTTTTTTCAATTTCGTTAAATGTTTTTGAATTTTAGGGGGAGTAAGAAAATCTAAAAACATGAGAAAAAAAAAACCAAAAACATGATAAACTGAAAAATGAGTTTTTGTTGCAAAAAGAGGAAATGATTGTACATCAGTGGACTATCACAACACGCTAAAGAAATGTAAAGATAATATGTGATAAATAATCTCACTGTGGATGTGTCAGTAGGTTTTTACACATTTAGTAGATTGTAACGAGATATAAAACTAAAATTCAAACTTTCTTATCTCGTGGGGAACAATATCTTGGATATATGGGTAACCCCCGAAATCTCGTTTGAAAGGTCCCTCTTTGTGAGATACTAGGTCTTTATACTCAGTGATATCTGGGGTATTATTCTGGGACTTCTGCTGTATGGAAATACTGACCTAGTCTCCGAATAATACTTTCTGCAAAAGCTTGAAATATAGCACTGCCCTCAGCATGTTGATGAAACAATAAAATTGATAGTCACAGTTGTTGTAACAAAAGATCCTCTAAAGGGGACACACCTGAAAGTTGAAGCCGTCATCTCTTTGCGTATACGGAAGTATCGACCTGAGCTCTCACGACCTTCGTAATTTAACCCCTTTACAGATATCATTTGTGGTATACTCACCTGTAAGACTGAATATTGGGATCTGGATACGGGAGTATATACAAGTAGTGGGACACTCGAATAAGTGTAAGTAATTAGGACATTAATTGAATATCTCGGAACAGTTGAAATTGTGTGAAAACTTAAGAGGACAAACATACTGACAATCTAGGTGAATTGTTTAGAACTTAAAATGAAAACAAGCTTAACGATGTTAGTGATATGTCTCAAAATCTGATATGATCTGTCACGGTCCCCGACCCGGTTTGACCCGTTTCAGGGGCCGCGGGACAGGAATCCCGTGGTATTTAATTTAGGCGACAGCGGAAGTCTTTTTAAAACAGGATCTTTCAATAATTTAAACTGCTCGTTTCATAACTTAGGGATAAATTCCCGTATTTTACAATAATGTGATTTCCCAGGGAAATCTTTATTTTCAAAACATGTTCATTTTATTTATTTACATTGAGCCACTTTTCTAAGCTGGGAGTGCTCCGTGGCACTTTCCTTTGCTCACACCAGATCACCTAAAACATGTTTGAAAAAGGTTTTGTCAGCGGGGAAATACTAAGTGAATCATTCAGTTTACTAAAACGACTCGTTTGTTATAATTTACAGTATTAAGGGGAATTACAATGTTTCTGATTTCAACCCAACTACCCACAGTATTTGTCACTCGACTACCCATTGGCTATCTCGTTGTCCAAATGGTGTCTGTGACTGTGGTCAGATCACCCCTTGGCTAACTCGTTGTCCAAGTGTGACGGGAAATAAGTAATGTATACAAAACCCCACATACCGGCTGTAATATGGTGATTACATAGACTTAATCCCTGTAATTATAACTTTTGAAAATAACTTGGAGTTTTGTAAAACAGTTGATAAAAAGAGAATGACTCACATTGCAGATTTACGAGCAGAGTATAAGCTTTACTGATTAGCCTTCTAATCTAATTTAAATAACAATGCACACAAAAACGGGATTAGTAACTAATTCAGCAGTTACGTCAATTCACGAGATTAAACCCTCACAACAATTATCAAGTGCGATACTTAACAATCCAATGGATTCACAACGACTGACAGAGCATAGTCCGAATTCGAACAACACTCAAACATTCAAGTCGAAATCACAATGAATAACAAAGTATAAGCTTAATTTGAGCAGCACTCGGATAATCGTTGGATAGTTATAATCGATCGGACGTTGAATCGTAATAGCGATCGAGTTATTACCCTGATTGCGGCAGCGTTTCGAAATTAGTGTGTGTTTAAGACTGTTTCTGTTATATCTCAGCGACTATTTGGAATTTTTACGTCGTTTCAGTGTCAGAATTCACGTCCCAAGGCCCCCTATTTATACCCGAAATTTGCACCTCCCGCGTGTCGCGGAAGAATCCGTGGCACTTGCCGCATATCGCCTGGGATGTCAATTTAGGGTAGGGTAGGTTAGTCACTGGTATAGGCCTGGTGAGTCGACAGTTTATGAATTCCTAATTCAGACAACGAATTTCGAAGATAATTATCATTTAGGGTGTAACCCCCTTGAGTTTTAGGGGCCATGATCCTGATTCTGATTATTTTGAAAATTTTAGGGTTAGTGCAGAATTACTTGGGTGTCTCAATTAGGATTTTCTTATTGACTAATTATCGTCCTAATTATTGATTTTAGTGGCAGTTGTTACATCCTCCCCACCTTGAGAAAAATCTCGTCCTCGAGATTTACTGAAATAGATGAGGGTACTTTCGCTTCATTTCTGATTCCAGTTCCCAAGTGTATTCTGGTCCTCTCTTGGATTCCCATTTGACTTTTACTAGCACTAGTCGTTTGTGTTTGAGAAACTTGATCTTCCGGTCTTCTATTTGTAGGGGTTTCTCTATGAATTTCAGCTTTTCATTTACCTCTATATCTTGAAGAGGTACTACCAGGGATTCGTCTGATAGACATTTCTTGAGATTGGATATATGAAACACATCATGTACTCCAGCTAACTCTTCTGGTAGTCGTAAACGATAAGCTACTGGTCCTATTCGTTGGATTACGGGGAATGGTCCAACATATCTGGGACTCAGTTTTCCTTTCTTACCAAATCGTACTACTCCTTTCCAAGGAGATACTTTCAAAAGTACTTTGTCTCCGACTTGAAATTCTAACGGCTTGCGGCGATTGTCCGCATAGCTTTTCTGGCGATCTCTGGCTGTCTTTAATCTTTCCTTGATTTGTGTTATTTTGTCAGTGGTTTCTTGCACAATTTCTGGACCTGATAATTGACTTTCTCCTATTTCTGCCCAACAAACTGGGGTTCTGCACTTGCGTCCATACAGTGCTTCGAATGGAGCAGCTTCGATGCTTGAATGATAACTATTGTTATAGGAGAATTCAATTAATGGTAAATGGCTATCCCAATTACCACCAAAGTCAATTACGCATGCTCGAAGCATGTCTTCCAAGGTTTGTATCGTCCTTTCACTTTGTCCGTCTGTTTGAGGATGATACGCAGTACTTAAATTAAGTCGAGTTCCCATTGCCTCCTGGAAACTTGTCCAGAAACGGGAAGTGAAACGACTATCTCTATCCGATACAATGGAGAGTGGGACTCCATGTAAGGATACTATTTCATCTACATACAACTTGGCTAACCTTTCCATGCTAAAGGTTTCCTTCATTGGTAGAAAATGAGCTGATTTGGTTAATCGATCCACAATTACCCAAATAGCATCATTACCTTTTCTGGTTTTGGGTAACTTAGTAACAAAGTCCATTGTTATGAGTTCCCATTTCCATACAGGCATTTCTAGCTGTTGTAGTAGTCCTGAAGGTTTCTGATGTTCGGCTTTAACTTGTGAACAGGTTAAACACTTAGATACGTATTCGGCTATATCCTTTTTCATTCCTATCCACCAAAAATTATTTCTTAAATCTTGGTACATCTTATTATTTCCTGGATGTACAGTATACCTTGATTTATGAGATTCTTCTAAAATCTTATTTCTTAATTCTCCTTGTTTAGGTACCCAAATTCGCTTCTTGTGGAATCTCCAAATTCCATCTTTTCCTTGTTCTAGTTCTTTTATGTAACCTTTCATTCCCTCGGCATCGTTCTTGATTGCCGTTTCCTGAATTTTCTTCAATTGTTCCATTAAATCTAATTGTAGATTTAATCTAAGAGCACAGACTCGTCTTTGCTTTTCATGATACTTACGACTTAAGGCGTCTGCGACTACGTTCGCTTTTCCTTCGTGATATTGAATATCACAGTCGTAATCACTTAGGATTTCCATCCACCTTCTTTGCCTCATGTTTAACTCTTTTTGCCCAAATATGTACCTTAAACTCTTATGATCCGTATAGATGGTAAACTTACTTCCATACAGATAATGTCTCCAAATTTTAAGGGCAAAAATTATGGCTCCTAATTCTAGGTCATGAGTCGTGTAATTTTCCTCGTGCTTTTTCAATTGCCTAGAGGCATATGCAATTACCTTTTTGTGTTGCATCAACAAACATCTTTATCCTAATTTTGAAGCATCACAGTAGACTTCAAAGTCTTCTGTTCCTTCGGGTAAAGCTAAAATTGGAGCATTTGTCAATTGGTGTTTTAGAATCTTAAAAGCTTCTTCTTGTTTAGGTCCCCATTCAAACTTAACGGCTTTACAAGTCAGCTTAGTTAAAGGTACAGCTATCCTAGAGAAGTTCTTAATAAATCGTCTATAGTATCCAGCTAAGCCTAGAAAACTTCTAATTTCCATAACTGTTTGTGGAGCTTTCCAATTTGTGATTGCTTCTATTTTAGCAGGATCTATGTGAATTCCTTCGTGATTTACCATATGCCCTAAAAATTGTACTTCCTGCAGCCAGAATTCACATTTCGAGAATTTGGCCTAAAGCTTTTCCTTTCTTAACAAGGTTAAGAGTGCATGCAAGTGCTCACAATGTTCCTCCTGACTTTTAGAATAAATAAGTATATCGTCAATGAAAACGATCACAAATTTATCCAAGTATGGTTTGCAGATCCGATTCATCATGTCCATAAATGCAGCTGGAGCATTTGTTAGTCCAAAGGGCATGACTGTAAACTCATAATGTCCATACCTAGTTCTGAAAGCAGTTTTAGGTATGTCTTCCTCTTGTACTTTCAACTGATGATATCCTGATCTTAAGTCTATCTTAGAGAAATACCTAGCTCCTTGCAATTGATCAAAAAGATCATCAATCCTAGGTAGTGGGTATCGATTCTTAATTGTAACCTTATTCAACTCTCTATAATCGATACACATTCTCATCGATCCATCTTTCTTTTTCACAAACAACACTGGTGCACCCCAAGGGGATGAACTAGGTTGTATAAATCCTTTGCTTAGTAATTCATCTAACTGCTTCTTTAATTCTAGCATTTCGGTGGGAGCTAATCGATAAGGTGCCTTAGCTATTGGTGTAGTACCTGGAATTAGATGAATTCTAAACTCTACTTCCCTATCAGGTGGTAACCCAGGTAATTCTTCTGGAAAAACATCTGGGTATTCTGAAACTATAGGGATGTCTTGGAGTTCCTTACTTTTAGTGTTAATGATTACAGAAATCATATACACCATTTCTTGTTTTCTTGAATAACTAGCCCATTTTCATTACTGAAATGAATTTCAGTGACTTCCGAGGTTTATTTCCTGAAATTAATATTACTTCTCCTGTGGGAGTACGGATTTCTACGGAATTCTTATCACACGGGATTCGAGCATGGTTGGTAATTAACCAATCCATTCCTAACACCACATCGAATCCGGCTAAATTCATAGGTAACAGGTTTGCAGAAAACTTATGACCTAACAGTTCTATTTCTCCTTTTTGCACAACTTTGTCTATGTTGACAGAATTTCCATCAGCCGTTTCGACTGTAAAAATCTGCCTAAGGGTAGTTAGAGGTAAGTTAAGAGCTTGGCAGAATGAAGTATTAATAATGTGACAACCCGAAACTTAGAACCCTTCATTGTATCTCGATGTAACATGCTTGAACACTATGTGACTAGTTAACTTGTCAATTTAGTAAATGATATAAGTGAACCTTTTATGTGATTATGTGTGTGCTTGTATGTATATTATGTATATATAAGAAAGCCGAGAACCAAGAACCCGACTCGAGACCATGCGGTCTCGAGTGAACAGTAACGGATGGGCCGGTTGGGCCATTTAATCACACCCGAAACCCATTAGGGTGCACCATGTAGAACTAGTATATATATTACACTCATAACTATGTTTACCATTTCTTTGGACAACACACACACTTTCCCTTTCTCTCACAAAAACCCTAAGTCTCAACATCCTTCTCCTCTCATTCTCTCGGATTCAAACCGGCAACACTAGGACCTTCGGTTCAAGCTTGGAATCGGTATTCGGAGTTCATCCTTCCTATCCTCTAGCCGGTTAGTGTCTCATTTAGTGGTATAATGACAAATACATGAGGAATGATTGTTTATCTATGATATAGATGTTTGCTTGATAGAAAGTAGTTATTTGTTGTCAAGTGATGATATTATGTGATGATGAAATGTTAGAAATCGGCTTATTATGGATTTAAATCCGAATGGCTTGGTCATGTTTAGGAGACCAACTATTTGGGTCACACTTAGACTTTGGTTATTACATGAATGTTACTGTGGAACTTGTTGCGAACTGTTGATGAACTGCCATACTAGATATGTATGCCATGATTGTTACTTGTGTACAATACGTGTAGAACACACGTGCACTACTTGGATACAAACCTGACTTGAATGGTATCTATGTTAGGACGTAGTTGACCACTTACAACTTGATTGACTTTTCTGTGTATCTGCCGAGCAAACCAAGGTGAGTTCACACCCTCTACAAAGCATGGGATTCCCTGGGTTGGGAATGGGGTTAAGGAACGTAGATTCCTCGTCCTCCTTGGGTAGGACAGCAATGGTTCAGGAATGTAATTCCTCGTCCTCACGGACAGATAACTCGTACTAGACCAAAACTCTATCACGAAGTCCCTCCTTTTATATCGACTTAATCGCCGGGCCAATGGCGAGCGGGTCATTAGTTAGATAGCACTATTTAGGTCTGACAAACCTCACACCGTGCCGCAGAGGACGGGCGTGAACTAATGAATCTGGGGCACGTCAATGATGATAGACATTGACAGTTTCAGGGCACATAAACATGACTACAGTCAGCAGTCGATATGGTAACGAGTCTAGTGTATACATGGGGTAGCCCCCACGGCCGAAATGCCAGATAACTAACACGGGGTAGCCCCCACGGCTGGAATGCCAGAGTAACCGGGAATAAACAAGTCACGTTTTCAACTATGGGGTAACCCCCACGGCAGGATGCCAGATCAAGGAAACTGTTTTCGAAACAAACTAAAACGAACACCCAACTGTGAACTCACTCAACTTGTTGTTGACTCGTTACTACATGCTTTGCAGGACCATAGGTACTTAGCTGGAGCTTGCACGTAGGAGAGTCGTTGTGGGACATGGATAGTTGCGTGCCATGTTAAACTTGAAAACAATTGAACTTATGTTTAAATTTTAAGACTTATGCTTCCGCTTGCAATTTAAACTATGTTTTGTTTGAACACCAATTGTATTGGTTGGATTTTATCACTACTTATATGCCTGTTCAATATGATTGGTGGCTGGATCCTGGTCAGTCACTCCTCCAAGCGGTAGTACTCCGCAGGTGGATTTTGGGGGTGTGACAGATTGGTATCAGAGCCATTGGTTATAGTGAACTTAGTTTTAATAAAGGAGAAACGTTTTTGTTAAAACCAGACTATAACCTGTGCAGTGCTCAACGGTCCACAACGACGCTTCACTCCATATGCAAGGCTCGACATTCTAGGTGATATGATCTATGTGTATTGCCTACTTGATAGTTACATAGTACATTGCTCATGGTATGCTTGGTTAGTATAACTACTGTTGCTTGAACACGTGCGTGCTTACTCTATCCTACCATCGTACTTTCGCGAACCTCTCTCACTCGTGTTACTCTTGATATGAAGATCATGTCTGGACGCGTTAACATGACTCAAGCCCAGTTGACGGCTCTGATTAACGAACGAGTTGCTGCGGCACTTGCAGCTGCATACGCAGGAGGTATATCCTGCAGTCCGAACTCATTCTAGGATCTTTAGGATCCTACTCTCGTGAACCAACCTTTGTGTTAAACTCTGTCTTTCTTTCACCTACCTTAGGTCAACATGCTCAACCACCCGTATGCACTTTTAAAACTTTCATGGACTGCCGACCAACTACTTTTAGCGGCACTGAAGGAGCAGTAGGTCTCCTCCACTGGTTTGAGAAGCTCGAGTCAGTCTTCGAAATGTGTGAATGCCCTGAAGCGCGCAGGGTGAAGTATGCTACCGGTACTCTCGAGGGTTTAGCCCTCACATGGTGGAACGCTCAGGTTCAAATGCTGGGGTTGGTTGCTGCCAACGCCACCCCATGGGAAACTTTCAAGGAAATGATCAGGGAGGAATACTGTAGTCGTGATGACATTCATAAGCTGGAAGACGAGTTCTACAACCTCAAGATGACGGGGTCAGAAATTGAGGCGTATACTAAGAGATCGCATGAGCTTGCCTTATTGTGTCCTACCATGGTGGACCCTCCATTTAAGCGAATTGAACTCTATCTCAAGGGCTTGGTGCCAGAAATCCAAAGTCATGTGACTTCAGCAAACCTGGCCACTATCCAGCAGGTTGTTCAGTTGGCTCACCGTCTTACTGATCAGGCGGTGGAGCAGAACAAGTTACCAAAGCGCATAGGTGCTGCAACTACTTCTGGTACCTCTAGTGACAACAAACGGAAATGGGATGGAACTTCAAGCAAGGGTTCAACTTCTGTGCAATCTCAATCTCAGCAGAGAAAGACTGATGACTACAAGAGCCCCAGTCAGCAATCGTCTGGTGGTCAAAGTCATGGTGGGTACAAAGGGAATCACCCCAAATGCAATCGTTGCAACCTACACCACAGTGGGCCATGCACCAGGGGCAACTGTCATCGGTGCAACAAGCCTGGTCACGCTGCAAAGGATTGCAGGAGCTTATACCCCGCCAATCAGAATCGTCAGCAAGCTCAACAGAATCAGCGGCAGCAACAGGGTAACAACAAAGGGTGCTTTCAGTGTGGAGCTGAAGGCCACTTCAAGAAAGATTGTCCCCAACTGAACCAGAACCAGAACAACAACAACCATAACAACAATCAGGGGAATGGTAACAATGGGAACCACAACAACAACAATGGTGCCAGGGGGCGGGTGTTCGTGATTGGCCAAGGTGAAGCAAGGAATGACCCCAACGTGGTGACGGGTAAGTTCCTTCTCGACGACTTTGATGTTACAGTTTTATTTGATTCGGGTGCCGATACTAGCTATGTGTCACTAGAAGTTAGTCAAATGCTTAAGCGTATTCCAACACCCTTGAACAACAAGCACACTGTAGAGCTGGCAAATGGTAAGAGTTTGGAGGCCTCACACGTAGTCAAAGGTTGCAAGCTTATTCTCGCTAACCAGACCTTCTCTATTGACCTTATTCCTATCGTCCTGGGTAGCTTCGACATTGTCATTGGGATGGATTGGCTATCCCAACACCGAGCAGAGATCCTTTGCAACGAGAAGATTGTTCGTATTCCTGGTTCCGGTAGTGAACCACTCATAATTCGTGGCGATAAGAGGAGTGCTGTTGAAAACGTCATCTCTTTCCTTAAGGCCCAGAAGTGCTTACGAAAGGGCCACACTGCCGTTTTGGCTCTCGTTACTGACACCTCGGAGAAAGAAAAGAAGATAGAAGATTTTCTAGTTGTACGTGACTATCCTGAGGTATTCCCTGAGGAATTACCTGGTCTTCCACCTCATCGCCAAGTCGAGTTTCAGATTGAACTAGCTCCTGGAGCTGCGCCTATAGCTCGTGCGCCTTATCGTTTAGCCCCATCGGAGTTAGAGGAACTCTCTACGCAACTACAAGAACTCTTGGATAAGGGTTTTATTCGTCCTAGCTCATCACCCTGGGGAGCTCCCGTGCTATTTGTGAAGAAGAAGGACGGTACCTTCAGAATGTGCATCGACTATCGTGAACTCAACAAGGTGACTGTGAAGAATCATTATCCCCTACCACGTATTGACGACTTGTTCGACCAGTTGCAGGGGTCGAGCTACTATTCAAAGATCGATCTGAGATCGGGATATCACCAGCTGAGAGTTCGAGAAGAGGATGTCTCTAAGACAGCCTTTAGAACTCGTTATGGGCACTATGAGTTTTTGGTCATGCCGTTTGGGCTGACAAACGCACCCGCGGTTTTCATGGACTTGATGAACCGAGTGTGCAAGCCATACCTGGACAAATTCGTTATAGTCTTCATCGACGACATCCTGATCTATTCTAAGAGTCAGGAGGAACACGAGCAGCATCTACGACTTATTCTGGAACTCCTTCGAACCGAACAGCTTTACGCAAAGTTCTCGAAATGCGACTTCTGGCTTCGAGAAGTCCATTTTCCTAGGCCACGTGGTAAACAAGGATGGGATTCACGTTGATCCATCCAAGGTAGACTCTATTAAGAACTGGCCTGCACCTCGTACACCAAAGGAAATTCGCCAATTTATGGGATTGGCAGGTTACTACAGGAGATTCATTAAGGATTTTTCTAGGATCGCACAGCCTCTCACCTCGCTAACACAGAAAGGTGTTGTTTATCGCTGGGGAAATGCACAGGAGTTAGCCTTTCAGCACCTAAAGGATAGACTTTGTAGTGCACCTATTCTTTCACTGCCAGAGGGCACAGACGATTTTGTGGTTTACTGCGATGCATCAATTCAAGGTCTTGGTTGTGTATTGATGCAACGAGATAAAGTCATAGCCTACGCCTCACGCCAACTCAAAGTTCACGAGAAGAACTACACTACACACGATTTAGAGCTGGGAGCTGTTGTTTTCGCACTTAAGTTATGGCGACATTACCTGTACGGTACCAAGTGCGCCATCTACACCGACCACAGGAGCCTAGAGCACATATTCAAGCAGAAGGAACTGAATATGCGGCAACGACGATGGGTCGAGCTACTGAATGACTATGAGTGCTACATCAGGTATCACCCGGGCAAGGCCAATGTTGTGGCTGACGCCCTCAGTCGAAAGGACACTGCGCCTAAGCGCGTGAGAGCTTTACAACTCACGATCCATTCTAGTCTCCCTTCCCAAATACGAGCTGCTCAGATGGAAGCACTGAAACCAGAAAACGTCAGGGCTGAAGCCCTACGCGGGTCAAGACAACACTTAGAACAGAAGGAAGACGGTGCTTACTACGTAACAGGACGCATTTGGGTTCCACTCTATGGCAACCTACGAGAACTTGTGATGGATGAGGCACACAAGTCCCGCTACTCGGTACACCCTGGTTCGGATAAGATGTACCACGATATTAAAACTACGTATTGGTGGCCTAGCATGAAGGCCCACATAGCAACTTACATCAGCAAGTGTTTGACTTGTACGAGAGTCAAGACAGAATATCAGAAACCCTCAGGCCTACTCCAGCAACCAAAGATACCACAATGGAAATGGGAGCAAATTTCCATGGATTTCGTTACTGGCCTACCTAGATCTCAGCGCGGAAACGATACTATTTGGGTGATCGTGGATCGACTCACAAAGTCTGCTCACTTCTTGGCTATCAAGGAAACGGATAAATTCTCCACTCTAGCGGAAATATACCTCAAGAAAGTTGTTTCGAGGCACGGGGTGCCCACCTCTATCATCTCCGATCGAGATGCACGTTTTACTTCAGAGCTGTGGCAAGCAATGCACAAGTCCTTTGGCTTACGTTTAGATATGAGCACAGCGTATCACCCTCAGACGGACGGGCAGTCCGAGCGCACTATTCAGACCTTAGAAGACATGCTTCGTGCATGTGTAATCGACTTTGGCAACAGCTGGGAAAAGCATCTGCCACTTGTGGAATTCTAGTACAATAACAGCTACCACACCAGCATTAAAGCTGCTCCGTTTGAGGCATTGTACGGGCGTAAATGCCGGTCACCTCTTTGTTGGGCAGAGGTGGGGGATAGTTAAATCACTGGTCCGGAACATGTGGTGGACACTACTGAACGGATTGCTCAAATACGACAACGCATGGCGGCCGCTCGTGACCGTCAGAAAGCCTACGCCGATAAGGGCAGGAAACCACTTGAGCTCCAGGTTGGGGAGCGGGTACTACTCAAAGTTTCACCCTGGAAGGGTGTGGTTCGTTTTGGTAAACGAGGCAAACTTAACCCACGATACGTCGGACCATTTGAAATCATCGAGAAAATAGGCAAGGTGGCCTACAGACTGAACTTACCAGCAGAACTCAGTGCAGTTCACAACGTTTTTCACGTGTCGAATCTGAAGAAGTGTCTGTCAGATGAGACCCACATGGTTCCTCTGAAGGAACTCACTATCGACGAGCAGTTACGATTCGTCGAGGAACCAGTTGAAATCACGGACCAGGATGTTAAGGTCCTCAAGAGCACTAGAATACCTCTCGTTCGAGTTTGTTGGAACTCACGTCGCGGCCCAGAGTTCACCTGGGAGCGCGAAGATCAGATGAAACAAAAGTATCCCCAACTGTTCGCAAACAGTACGACCACTACTGAGAAAACCATACAACTTAACTAGCTTCCTCAGTGAGTGCTTACCAAATTTCGGGACGAAATTTCTTTCAACTTGGGGATGATGTGACAACCCGAAACTTAGAACCCTTCATTGTATCTCGATGTAACATGCTTGAACACTATGTGACTAGTTAACTTGTCAATTTAGTAAATGATATAAGTGAACCTTTTATGTGATTATGTGTGTGCTTGTATGTGTATTATGTATATATAAGAAAGCCGAGAACCAAGAACCCGACTCGAGACCATGCGGTCTCGAGTGAACAGTAACGGATGGGCCGATTGGGCCATTTAATCACACCCGAAACCCATTAGGGTACACCATGTAGAACTAGTATATATATTACACTCATAACTATGTTTACCATTTCTTTGGACAACACACACACTCTCCCTTACTCTCACAAAAACCCTAAGTCTCAACATCCTTCTCCTCTCATTCTCTCGGATTCAAACCGACAACACTAGGACCTTCGGTTCAAGCTTGGAATCGGTATTCGGAGTTCATCCTTCCTATCCTCTAGCCGGTTAGTGTCTCATTTAGTGGTATAATGACAAATACATGAGAAATGATTGTTTATCTATGATATAGATGTTTGCTTGATAGAAAGTAGTTATTTGTTGTCAAGTGATGATATTATGTGATGATGAAATGTTAGAAATCGGCTTATTATGGATTTAAATCCGAATGGCTTGGTCATGTTTAGGAGGTTTGTTTTCATGAAATCGGATTAGCATATGTTGATGATAAATCTTATTTAAGCATGTTGTTACATTGTTTGAATGTGCTAGAGGTAGGAACCGATGATGTTGTCAACTTGAGCTCGTGCTAGTATAAACTTTATTGATGAAGCATGTTGTAAAACAAAAACCCTAAAATGAAGAACTAGTTGAATGTATGAAGAACAACATGAACATGACTTGAATATATGAAGAACTTGATATGAATGTGTTACGAATATTTGAAATCTGATTGTTTGATCCATTTTGGTTAATTGTTAGACAACAAAACATGTTTAGTGGATAGTACACACTGTTGCATGATATTGGAATTTCATTGGATAGTACAACTGCGAAGGATCAGCAGGTGCTGGGAGTCGAGACCCTGATTTCGACTCGAGACCATGAACATGACAACTCGAGAACATAGTTTGCGACACAGGTTGCGAGTCGAGAACCCCTAGTCTCGACTCGAGACCACACATGATCATCACGACAAACATCATGACCCGAGACCATGCTTGCGAGTCCGGTTGCGACTCGAGACCAATACATGCATGACCCGAAACCACCTCGGTTGCGACTCGAGATCTTGTAAGTTACACTTGAGACCGCACAGTCTCGACTAGAGACCGCACAGTCTCGACTCGAGACCATATGCATGTACACACTATTTGGACTTCCACACTGCTACGGGCTTGGGTATTTGGGCCGGACTTATGGGCTTCTTGTGTTACTGTTGAATGCGTGTTTTGGGCTTGCGTGCTATTACGAGACCAACTGTTTGGGTCACACTTAGACTTTGGTTATTACATGAATGTTACTGTGGAACTTGTTGCGAACTGTTGATGAACTGCCATACTAGATATGTATGCCATGATTGTTACTTGTGTACAATACGTGTAGAACATACGTGCACTACTTGGATACAAACCTGACTTGAATGGTATCTATGTTAGGACGTAGTTGACCACTTACAACTTGATTGACTTTTCTGTGTATCTGCCGAGCAAACTAAGGTGAGTTCACACCCTCTACAAAGCATGGGATTCCCTGGGTTGGGAATGGGGTTAAGGAACGTAGATTCCTCGTCCTCCTTGGGTAGGACAGCAATGGTTCAGGAATGTAATTCCTCGTCCTCGCGGACTGATAACTCGTACTAGACCAAAACTCTATCACGAAGTCCCTCCTTTTATATCGACTTAATCGCCGGGCCAATGGCTAGCGGGTCATTAGTTAGATAGCGCTATTTAGGTCTGACAAACCTCACACCGTGCCGCAGAGGACGGGCGTGAACTAATGAATCTGGGGCACGTCAATGATGATAGACATTGACAGTTTCAGGGCATATAAACATGACTACAGTCAGCAGTCGATATGGTAACGAGTCTAGTGTATACATGGGGTAGCCCCCACGGCCGAAATTCCAGATAACTAACACGGGGTAGCCCCCACGGCTGGAATGCCAGAGTAACCGGGAATAAACAAGTCACGTTTTCAACTATGGGGTAACCCCCACGGCAGGATGCCAGATCAAGGAAACTGTTTTCGAAACAAACTAAAACGAACACCCAACTGTGAACTCACTCAACTTGTTGTTGACTCGTTACTACATGCTTTGCAGGACCATAGGTACTTAGCTGGAGCTTGCACGGAGGAGAGTCGTTGTGGGACATAGATAGCTGCGTGCCATGTTAAACTTGAAAACAATTGAACTTATGTTTAAATTTTAAGACTTATGCTTCCGCTTGCAATTTAAACTATGTTTTGTTTGAACACCAATTGTATTGGTTGGATTTTATCACTACTTATATGCCTGTTCAATATGATTGGTGGCTGGATCCTGGTCAGTCTGTTGGTGCATTACGTCTATTGACTTCGTCTTGTATCATGTAATAGAATAAGGATAGGTTAGAATAACCAGTGCACGAGGTTCGAGAAACGAGAAGTGGTTAAATAGCATGTTGGACCGCTTATATGGACATTGTCCATAAAAGCGATCCACACAACATACCTGGATCGCTTTTGTGTCATGTACGTATAAGTGGTTCCAGAATTCTATAAATAGGTGACTGGTTATTTCATTTGTAACGGCTCGGAACTTGTAACGAAGTGCTGCCGAATTGCTTCCAGGTTGTAAACATTATCAGAATCAATAAAGTGAAGCATTATATTTAGTTTGAGCGTCTAATTCACTGATTCCGCCTTTGAATTGGAAAACGACTCTTCTGATCGACTCATTCAGGGTCAACGACGATCCAACAAGTGGTATCAGAGCTCAGGAGGAAGAGTTCAGCTCAAATTTGATCCGTTTTCTGTCTTCTACACCTTCTTTTTCGATTTAGACGAGTTTCCACGGTTAAAATCGGACGAATTTTTCACAGGACGTGTATTATTGGATAATAACAAACCCTTGAAACTATAAGACTAAAACTCGATCTAAAAAATGGACAAAACAGCCTTCGAATGTAGGTTCGTGTTTTCGGACATAGTTTGGACCGCTTTTAGGAACATTTGAAGTCTGGACCGCTCCAAAAACGTGTTTGAACCGCTCATCTGAACAAGTTAGAACCGCTCATTTGTACATCTGTTAGTCTGGATCGCTCATAACTACTTCTACTATTTGGACCACTCCAAGAACACTTGAATTGCTTATATGAACCGCTCATAGGTCTTATTTGAACCGCTTATTTGTTTTTGAGGTGGTTCGCTTTTGTGAACAAGTAAGGATCGCTTATACGGACTTCTGTAACTCGCTCATGTGACAAATTCTGGATCGCTCATTTGTCAAATGTTCTGGATCGCTTATTAGTCAAAAAGTTCAGTTTGCTTTTGTGACCATTCCTGGTCCGCTCATCTGACTTGGGCCGCTTATTTGTCCAAACAGTTTCGCTTATTTGTCAAGTTTGGTTTTGCTCGTTCGATCAATCTGTGTTCGTTCAAGTGTCAAGATTATTACACGACATCGAGTGTTTGTGTATTTCAATTTACTTGATATTGTTTTAACTGATTCAGTTTGTTTGGTTGCTTCCAGGTTATTGATTTTCAGGAGATCAAAAATGTCGAACAACGGTGAAGAATTCTACAATACATTCTACAACGCGCTCACTTCTGAATCGTCAGATAGAAGAGCTGAGTTGAAAGAGTATTCAAAAGAGATCTCGGATAACTTGAAATTCGAAAATATGTACGGAAGTCAACAAAAGCCACCAAAATTGATGAAAGTTGAAGACTATAATTGGTGGAAAAACAGGTTTGAAGGATGGGTGAAAGCTTTCGCTCCTGAAAGCTGGTTAAAGTTAGTAACTGAATATCAAGCACCGGAAAAAGCAGGAGGAGAGTTAATCGAGGAGAAAGATTATACAGAAAAAGATGTAAAGAATGTTGTTGCTGAATACAGAATGATAACTTTGATTAAACAGTCAGTTAGAGAGGATATTATTTCATTGCTTGAACAAGAAAAAACATCAAAGAAATTGTGGGAAGCATTGGAGAGAAAGTGTGTTGGAAATAACGAGATTGTAAAGAATAAGAAAAAGTTGTTGCGCAAAGAGTTTGAAGTGTTCAATTGCATGAAAAATGAATCTGTTTGTAAGATGTTAGAAAGATTTGGACATCTGAAAATGGAGTTGGTTAGATACAACATAGACTATTCTGAAGAATTGATGGTGGATAAACTGTTTGATGCATTGCCCAATGATCAAGATTGGAAATATTTTGCTCTTATGCTGAAGAATACAATCAAGCCAGATGAGTTAAAGATTGATTTGCTGATTGAAAGGCTTGAAAGTCATGAATTGGAGTTAAAGAGATCCAAAGTCAACAGTCCAGGGTATCAGCAGAATGTGGAACTTTATTACAGAGGAAGTGTACCAAATGCTGGTTCTCCAAAAACAGCATTCTCTGCAGAAAGTTCGAACTCAGTCAACAATGAAAGTCTTCACAGTGGTTTTCACAGTGGTGCGTCTTCAAACACTTCAGATCAAACTGCTTCAAAGAATGTATTTCAGTGTAATATTGCAATCGATTTAAAGAATGGGCAGAACTTCAGTGAAGAATCAGCGAAACAACAGATGGTTTTCTTAGCATCTGTATTGGAATCGTATGAAGGCCTCGTCGCAGGGAAGATTGGAAATACCAACTTGACAAAAGAAGAGTATGATCAAATAGATCCAGAGGAGATGGAACTGATGGATATCAGATGGTGCATGGCCAGTGCAGTTCGTAGAGCACAACGGTTCATGGAAATTACGGGGAGGAAGTCAATTGGAGGGCCATCTACTAAACTGGGTTTTGATAAATCCAAGGTGACATGCTTTAAATGCAAACAAAAAGGTCACTTCAAACGCGAGTGCCGTAATTCATATGTTGCTGATGACTCTGAGAATCCTTTCACTGAAGATTATTACAAACGAGCAATTTACCATCAGAACAAGTCTGAGCCACCAAGATTAAAACAGCAGGAAGAGAAATCAAGAGCTCTTGCGGTCATTTATGATGATGAAGGATATGACTGGAGCAAAGAAGTTCTTCCGGAAAAAGATGCTGTTGGGTATGCATTTGTTGCAAATGATGAGCATGATACATGGTGGAGAAAAGATAGTGCAAGATGGGAGATTGGCAAGCTGTATGAACCATTTCATGAAGCACAGAGAGCCAAGAGATGGAATGAAGAATTGGAGTGTTACTTGGATCCACAGGGGAATCCAGTGGTAGATCCGTCAAAAGTTGATTTTGATGCAGTAACTAATGTGTTTCCAAGTGAGCGTGTTTTCAACACAAAAAGGCTTTCTGATAGCAGCTATCTGCCAGAGTTGATGAACAAGTTGAGAGAAGTCTTTGAAACAAGTCTACCAAAGGTGGTAGAGATGAAGAAGAGAAAAGAAGAAGAGTTGAAGAAGATGATTGAAGAAGTAAAGACTGTTGCAAAGCTTGCTGGTGAAGAGAATCAGAAAGATATGGAAGAAAATGTTGAGAAGATACAGGAGACAAAGGCAGCTGATCATGTCAAGGTGCCAATTACTGAGGTAACAGAATCTTCTGAACTACCAGATGTTGATTTAGTTGTAGAAAAGGAAAACAAGTGCAGGAATTGCATTGAAAAGTGCAAAGCCTGTATTGAAAAAGAAGAAATAATCAAAACAAAAGATAATGAAATGAACAAACTTGAACATGCGTTAAAACTGAAATGTAGAGAAAGGATTGACACAGAGCAAAGTCTAAAATTAAAAGTTGAGAAATTAACACAAAAGTGTCATGATTTTGAAAAAGAAAATATAGCTTTGAAAGAAAAATGTGATACAAAATGTGTTGAGTGTATTGAGAAAGAATCTAAGTTTCTTGAGTTACAAAAACAGTGTGATTCTTTAAAATGGTCAAGTCAGAGAGTACAAGAAGCTTATGATACTTTGAAGAGCCAAGTCAAAAGTTTTGATCAAAGATTGTCTGAAACTTTAACAACTAAAGAAATATATGAAAGACAATTTAAAGAAAAGCAAATTGAATTAAACAAACGTGTTGATGAAATTGCGAATCTTAAACAAGTCTTGGCTGAAAAAGAAAAGATTGTTACAAAACTTCAAAGTTATCATGATTCTTCGTACATTCTCGAACGTATTTTCAATATCACACCTGATAACAAAGATACTAATGTTTGTAAAAAGGGTATTGGTTCAGAATATCATCAGGTACCACCACCATTGAGAGACAATTATACTTTTTATGATGAGGAAAAGGTGGCAAAGGGTTTGAACATAGCTGACCAATTACCTGACAGTATCGATGTTACTTACACCAAATCTGATGATGCTGATGATTCAGAGGTGGTGAGTAAGGTGGTTGATAGTGTTTTGAAAGATGAGTCTACAAAAGGTAAGTCTGAATCACAAGATGAAGATGAAGGAAATCTTTATGATGGATATCTGAAAGACACGAAATCTGAGAAGAATTTGAATGATGATTCAAAAGGATTGGTTTATACCATGATTGGATCGGACAAATTATTCTTGGATGTGGTTTTCCCGATTCAGAATGTGATTTCAGAGAAAATTGACAAAGTTTTCAAGATGGTTGAAATTGAGAAGTCTGAAATGTCGAAGTTTGCTGGTAAAGGTTTCAAAGGGTCTTATAACAAACCTGGTTCTAAGAAGAAAAACATGAAGTCTGGTTTGGGGTATAAGAAGAAACATAATCAAAACAGAACTGAAAGGTCCAATTTTCAGACAAAAATGAATTTTGTTCAAGGAAAAAGCTTCACTGAAGAAGAAAAAGTCAAAATTGGAACACAATCTAATGCAGAGTTTGAGGATATGAAAACGAAACAACAACAGCCAAAAGATGTGTCAAAGAAAGTGTGTTTTAAATGTGATCAAATTGGACATGTTGCACGAAAATGTTCAAATTCAAAGTCTGTTGATGTTCAAAAACAGAAATCTGGTAATGAGAAACCAAGGTCAACCAGATTTGATTCGAGACAAACTTGGAGGTACACTACAAACAAGTTTGCATCAAATCAAATTTGGAAACCAAAATCGGACAGGTTCGATTCAAGACAGACCTGGAATTCTCACACATCCAGATCGACTACAACACAGATTTGGAGACCGATAGTTGTTGTGACAGAACCTCGAAAAATCTGGAAACCTAAAAATGTTGTTCAAAAGCAACAGGTTCAGAAAGAAACAAATTTTTACAAAAGAGGTACTCCGAAAGGTCAAGTGTGGTCTGTTAAGAAAAGTGTTGAGTTGATAAAAGATGAGAAACAGAAACAAATTTGGAAAACCAAAACAACTTCTGCGGTGAAAACATCTGAGAATTCAGATGTGGTTGATTATGATGCAAATTTTCCACCGCTTAAGGCTGAAAATTTTAAAATTCAGGTTGCTAGAATCAAGGTTACACCTAAGGCTCCTGAGGCCTGGGTGGACACCATGTTTGATTAAGTGGTTGGAATTGCCGGAGCTTCCTGGATCGCGAAGCATGAATCGGCATCTATCTTTATTGTTTGAAAGTTTTATGACAAATTGTTTGTGTATTTGATAAAGTTTGAATGTGCAGGTACTAGATGCAGATGAAGATTGTGAGAGTGTTGCATGGAAAGAGATTGAAGATCCCTGGTTTTGGTCAGACAGGGAGTTTGTTTGTTGTTTTGTATGAATTTGTGTTGGTTTTGATGATTGTTGTATGTTTGTTGGTTATGTGTTTGTTTGCTTGATGTTTGAGATGATTGATGATTGTTTACTTAGAATAAGTGGTGATGGACTATGCCGAAACCCTCACGGCGGAACAAACATGATTACTCAAAGGTTGAAGAATGGTTTTCTAATGGTCAAAATCAATGGGTTGTAAATCATGGGGGTACGTTATATTTTCTGCGAAACAGAGCATGAGAAGCAGAAAATGGATGGCGAGACAAAGCTATCAGTATCGGTTTGTCAAATTTCTTTAATGGTTTTGTATTTTAGGGGGAGAAAAATTGTTAGAAAATACAAAAACATTAGAAAATTTGAAAAATACAAAAACATGATAAAAATCAAAAATTTGAGTTTTGCGTAAAAAGAGGAAATGATAGTACATCAGTAGACAGTTACAGTATGCTAAAGAAATGTAATGATTAAACAGCATTAAGCAGTCTCACTGATGATATGTCGATAGGTTTTTATACATATAGTAAGCTTTTTCGGGATATAAACCTAAATTCAAACTTGCTTATTTTGTGGGGAACACTACTTGGATATATAGGTAACCCCTGAAATCTCGTTTGAAAGGTCTCGTATTCTGATATACTAGGTGTTTATACTCTATGATGTCTGGGGTATTATTCCGGGACTTCTGCTGAACGGTGGTTCTGACCTAGTCCCTGGCTAATACTTTCACCAAAATGCTTGAAATATAGCATAAAGCCCTCAGCTGATTAGACGATAAAATTGATACTCAGTTGTTGTAGCTGAAAAGATTCTCTAAAAGGGAACACACTGCAAAGTCGAAGCTGATATCTCTCTGCTGAACGGAAGTTCTGACCTGAGATCCCTCAGTTCTCGCATACCCTAATTTATGTACAGACATCATTGTAGTATTTTTACCTGTAAGACTAAATATTGGGATTCTGGATACGGGAGTATATTCAAGAGGTGGGACACATGAATGAGTTTAAGTCTTAAAACATCTAAATCGTATCCTGAATCAGTTGAAATTTGTATGAAAATTTAAGTGGATCAGTATATCGACAATCTAAGTGAATTGTTTAATTCTGGGTATGATTTAAAGCTTAACGGTACTTGTGACTGATCAAAGACTGATATGATCCTCTGATGCATACTCAAAACAAAAATATTGATTGTAAATATATTTGTATATATTTCTTTACAGCTTTATATTTTCAGAAAACACAAAAAGATTTTGATTTCTGCGTTATTTTCGATAAACCGATATCTGAGTTGCTGAGTTTCAAAATCTTAGTATGCTGATTGTGTTTCCAAAAACAAAACGAGTTCATTAATTTGAAACTTGAAATTTCTTGGAAAATTTTCAAAAACATGGATGATATCTTCAAGGTCATTAACTTGAACTTGAATGATAATTTGTGAGGGAATTGGATTCTTTATATTGCCATATCTGATAAGTTTGTTGACAGGGGGAGTTTGTTAGAGAACATGTTTAATGAATTTGAAAATATTGTTACTTATGAATATTTGAGAATTACAGGTAAGATTCAGATTTCGATCCCAAAGAGCTGAGTTTAAGGGGGAGTCTGGAGATAAGTTGTAAGTGAGGAAGAGCTTGTAGCTGGAAAAGCAAGGTGATAATCTCTAAAAGCACGGAAGCTTAACGAGAGGGGGAGCTTACTGATTATGAAGTTGCAAAGATGATCAAAGTGGAAGATTAAAGGATTCTTATATGGATGCAATCTGAACAAGTTGGCAAAGATGATCAAGACTGAAGAGGTGGCATAACAGAGAATGTTCACTGAAGACTTCGTCAATATCCGAGGGGGAGTCTGTTGGTGCATTACGTCTATTGACTTCGTCTTGTATCATGTAATAGAATAAGGATAGGTTAGAATAACCAGTGCACGAGGTTCGAGAAACGAGAAGTGGTTAAATAGCATGTTGGACCGCTTATATGGACATTGTCCATAAAAGCGATCCACACAACATACCTGGATCGCTTTTGTGTCATGTACATATAAGTGGTTCCAGAATTCTATAAATAGGTGACTGGTTATTTCATTTGTAACGGCTCGGAACTTGTAACGAAGTGCTGCCGAATTGCTTCCAGGTTGTAAACATTATCAGAATCAATAAAGTGAAGCATTATATTTAGTTTGAGCGTCTAATTCACTGATTCCGCCTTTGAATTGGAAAACGACTCTTCTGATCGACTCATTCAGGGTCAACGACGATCCAACACAGTCACTCCTCCAAGCGGTAGTACTCCGCAGGTGGATTTTGGGGGTGTGACAAATAAAACTTTGGTTTGCACCAGAGTCAAATAATACTTTTGCATAGACGTTATGTACTAAGAACGTACCCGCTATCACGTCTGGAATGAGTTCGGCTTCTTGAGTGGTCAGCTGGAATGCGCGAGCATTTTTCTTGGTTGTCCCTTCAGCTTGTTTGCCTTTATTATCCATGGTTTTGACTAACTTAGGGCAGTCAGGTTTGATATGCCCTGTTTCTCCGCAGTTATAACAAATTCTGGTCTTTTTCCTACAATCCTCCTCACGATGTCCTTTTGCCTTGCAAAAGTTGCAAACTATATTGCATTGCCCATAGTGTTTCTTATTGCAATTTCTGCAGACAGGAGGTGATGAGGATTGCCCTGTTCCTCTTCTTTTGAAGCGGTTATTATTACCCATACGATATCCTTGGGTAATCTTTTGAGCCAATTCTTTCTTTCGATCTTCTTCTCTTGTGCGCACCAGTTCATCGGTTAAAGTGTTGGCTAACTCTACAGCATCGTCAATAGTGCGTGGTCTTGCAGCTTTAATGATGTTACGGATTTCTCCGATTAATCCCCAAATATAACGGGATATGAGTACCGGTTCTGGCGAGGCCAGGTTAGGTACCACCCTCGCATATTCGAAGAATGTCGAAGTATATCCTCGACAGTCTATACCTATCATACGATGGCTCAGGAACTTGTTGGCCATTTGTTCCTTTTCGTATTCGGGACAGAATTTTCTTTCTACAAGACTCTTAAATTCTTCCCAATTCATTGCATAGGCCACCCTTCTTCCTTTTGCTTGTAGCACCGTGTTCCACCATTCTAGCGCCCCTTCTTTGAATAGATTTGAAGCATACATCACTTGATCTTCTTCAGTACATTTACTTATTGCAATTACTGCCTCGTTTTCTCTAACCAACGCAGTGTTGCAGTTGCCCCTTCATTACCTGCAAATTCTGCGGGTTTACAGGCAAGAAATTCTTTGTAAGTGCAACCAGGTGTTGCAGCTTTCATTCTTTTTGGGAGTGGGGCCTGTTGCGGATCATGATTGTCATGATTGCCGCCTCCATTTATGTTGTTACTGCTGTTATCTTCCGAAGTACGTTTACTAGGAATTAATTGTTGTGGTTTGGCAGGTTTTTGAACAGCAGCCACAATTTCTGGAATAGCATTGGCTATCCCTTGAGCAATAAAGTGCTCAATATCTTGTCTAGTTATATATTGATCTTCCTGATTTTGCTCAGACTGATTTACTTCATTAATTGGTTCACTATTAGCGTTTTCCATCTGCTAATTAGTAGGAACTATTAGTGTCTAATTATTGATAACAAAATTACAGATAAACACATAAATCATTATAACATGTAAGCATAGCCAAAATTGTCGATGCCTCGACTTTTGTTTTGTTTTATATATTATACCTGCTTCAATACACTCTGTTTATCTTATATTGTTTTATTGCCCATTTTACAGAGTCAGTTTTACTATATTAGTTATAATACAAACAAACTTCTCCAAACCCCTCCTATCTTTTGGTTCACTGGCAGTTTTAGTAACGACGCTCCCTCTCGTCATACTTCCAGGAGATTTGTTCCCCCATTTCCCGGATCCTATTCCCGGTGCCTATCAGTTCTTCACCAAACTGACGCAGTTCAGCTAAATTTTCATAGCTCATTGGCGGATTAGGGATAGGTTCTGGATCAAATTGTGGGAGAAAACTATAGGGACTATTGACTATATTTTGGAATTGCCAGTCATTGGTCCACCATTCCTCCATTTGGCCTAACGGTCGTGTGTGGACTAGTGGGTCTGGAATAGCTGGTTCTAGGTTTATTGGAAATTAGGATGTGATGGGGTAAGAGAAGAGATTATCGTTGATAGGCTCTAGTATATCACAATTATCCAGTAGACTGTCTATTTCGTCCTGGAATGTATTTTCCTCAGGCTGTTTAGAGCTTTCTCCGATCTCTATTCCCTTTTGCTTTAGGTCTATCCCTATTTCTGTCCCTGCTGGTTTGGAACTTTCTCCGGTTTCTATTTCCTTTCCCTTGCTTACACTTACAGGATTTTCTATTTTAGGGAGTCTCCTAGGTTTCCTTCTGCGCACTTTCCTCCATCCTATATATTTTCTTTTCTTTTTAGGTTTTGCTTTTTCCAGCGATGGAGCTTGGAATTCCAGCGGTTCCTCTATGTCAGCAATGTAACCAGTGAAGTTGTGGGAGACTTCAATTGGCACTGGATAGAGGTTGAGATTCTGAAATGCTTCCGACATCTCATTCATGCTGAGCAGCATATATGCAAAATGCACGAAATGCAAAGTTAAAACTTTGGAACAAAGTTTAATAAATAAACATTTTTATTGCATATTTAATTTGTACAACATAACAGGAAGGAGAACACACTCAGATTTATTTATTTATTTACTGGGAAGTGTTGTTACTAAACTTAGGGTTTTAAAGATTTGCATGTTCTGCTACAGTAGCTAGCATATACAGGTTTGCCCAATTTTCATCTAAATTGTCTAATTCCTGGACTTCTGGATTAAACCTCACTCTCTTAGCTTGGGGTTTCTTTTTCTCTTGACCCTTTCTAAGAATTGAATTCCTTTTCTTCGGGGTAAGAGGGTTTTCATAATTTGCCTTACGGACAAAGATTCCTTCTTCTAAATTGGTGGGAGATTTGGAGGAAGAGGTTCCTGGTTCTTTAGGTGTACTATCCAATTTGTGGTAGATAGCAGAAATCTTTTGTTTACCCATACTGTAATTTTAACAATTAGTCAGTTAATGCACACATATTCACAGAATGGCAATTAGAATTTTCCTAAGTACTTAAAACAGTGAGCTTAATCAGTAAGCTTAAAACAGTGGCTCTGATACCACCTTTTCCTGTCACGGTCCCCGACCCGGTTTGACCCGTTTCAGGGGCCGCGGGACAGGAATCCCATGGTATTTAATTTAGGCGACAACGGAAGTCTTTTTAAAACAGGATCTTTCAATAATTTAAACAGCTCGTTTCATAACTTAGGGATAAATTCTCATATTTTACAATAATGTGATTTCCCAGGGAAATCTTTATTTTCAAAACATGTTCATTTTATTTATTTACATTGAGCCACTTTTCTAAGCTGGGAGTGCTCCGTGGCACTTTCCTTTGCTCACACCAGATCACCTGAAACATGTTTGAAAAAGGTTTTGTCAGCAGGGAAATACTAAGTGAATCATTCAGTTTACTAAAACGACTCGTTTGTTATAATTTACAGTATTAAGGGGAATTACAATGTTTCTGATTTCAACCCAACTACCCACAGTATTTGTCACTCGACTACCCATTGGCTATCTCGTTGTCCAAATGGTGTCTGTGACTGTGGTCAGATCACCCCTTGGCTAACTCATTGCCCAAGTGTGACGGGAAATAAGTAATGTATACAAAACCCCACATACCGGCTGTAATATGGTGATTACATAGACTTAATCGCTGTAATTATAACTTTTGAAAATAACTTGGAGTTTTGTAAAACAGTTGATAAAAAGAGAATGACTCACATTGCAGATTTACGAGCAGAGTATAAGCTTTACTGATTAGCCTTCTAATCTAATTTAAATAACAATGCACACAAAAACGGGATTAGTAACTAATTCAGCAGTTACGTCAATTCACGAGATTAAACCCTCACAACTATTATCAAGTGCGATACTTAACAATCCAATGGATTCACAACGAATGACAGAGCATAGTCCGAATTCGAACAGCACTCAAACATTCAAGTCGAAATCACAATGAATAACAAAGTATAAGCTTAATTTGAGCAGCACTCGGACAATCGTTGGATAGTTATAATCGATCGGACGTTGAATCGTAATAGCGATCGAGTTATTACCCTGATTGCGGCAGCGTTTCGAAATTAGTGTGTGTTTAAGACTGTTTCTGTTATATCTCAGCGACTATTTGGAACTTTTACGTCGTTTCAGTGTCAGAATTCAGGTCCCAAGGCCCCCTATTTATACCCGAAATTTGCACCTCCCGCGTGTCGCGGAAGAATCCGTGGCACTTGCCGCGTATCGCCTGGGATGTCAATTTAGGGTAGGGTAGGTTAGTCACTGGTATAGGCCTGGTGAGTCGACAGTTTATGAATTCCTAATTCAGACAACGAATTTCGAAGATAATTATCATTTAGGGTTTAACCCCCTTGAGTTTTAGGGGCCATGATCCTGATTCTGATTATTCTGAAAATTTTAGGGTTAGTGCAGAATTACTTTGGTGTCTCAATTAGGATTTTCTTATTGACTGATTATCGTCCTAATTATTGATTTTCGTGGCAGTTGTTACATGATCCTCTTGCACGAACTCACAAAAATATTGTCTGTAAATATTTCTTTGCTGCATTTACTTTCTTTCAGAAAATCCAAAAAGATTTTAGTGTGTTTTAGCATAAATGTTTGTAAAATTCAAAAAGATTTTTGACAACTGGTGTTGAAAAGCTGATTTTCGAAATTCCGAGTGCTAAACTTGACGAACAGGTTTGGGAGAGAGTGTAGGTAGATGATATGTTTACATTTGTTTTTTCAAAGCTTAAATCATTACAAATTGATTATTGAATGTTTCTTGCAAAAGTTTCTAAAAATTAAAGATTTAATATTAGAAGAAACTTATGTGTTGGGTAGAGATTGTGCAGGTATAAATTTGAGCCAGGTGACGATCCTGAACCAGATGAGAGCCTGATCACGATCTTGGAATAGATTCTGAGTTTGAAAATTCCAGACTTTGATCCCAGCAAATTGAGAGGGGGAGTCTGAAGGCAAATTGAGGAAGCAGCTAGAGCCAGTGCTGATTCTGGGATTGCTGATGATGATCAAGTTTAAAGATTCAACATTCGAGGAAGAGGAGTTTGTTGATGATAAAGACTGATAAAGACTGAAGGCTGACAACCGAAGACTCGACACTGAAGACTCCGTCAACATCCGAGGGGGAGTTTGTTGGTGCATCCGTCTGTCGCCTGCGTCTTGTATCGAGTCTTGTGTCAAATAGGATAGAACAGGGCACGAAATCCTAGAAACATGTATTAGGAAGTGATTCCGCTCCAAATGGCATTTTGTCATTTGGAGCGAAATCTCATATAACCTTGATTTCACCCGAAATGTATTATAGCCTGATTTCGCCCGAAATACCATAGTTGTGATTTCGCTCATGCATGTAGGAGCGAAATCAGACTTCCTATATATATGGGTATGTCCAGGAGCGAAATCATTAAGGTGTTAGTGTGTTTTCTTCCGGTGAGCCACGAAGTGCTGCCGAAGTGTTGTCAGAGCTTGTAATCGTTGCAGTGATCAATAAATCAACAGTTAATAGTGAATACGGCTGAGATTGCACCAAAACATTAGTTTCCGCCTCTTGTTTTGGACAGGAATTCTTCTGATCGATTCATTCAGGGCCGAAAACGATCCTACAATTTGAAAGATAGAAAGGTGTAGGAGTGTATATAGATCAAGAAAGTACAAGATTTAGGATGAAATCTTACCGGAATCGGAAGGAATCTGAGAAAAAGGATGAGAGCACGAGCTGGTCGGTCAGAGCTTTCCAAAAGTAGAAAGTATGACAATGACAGGGGTATTTATAGGCGGATTAGGATCAAATACAAAGGATCCTAATTGTAAGAAGTGTAAAAAGGATTTATAGAGTGACAAGTGTCCAATAACCTAAAAAAACCCACTACACAAAAAAACCCCACTAAAAAAAAACCTTAAACATCCACCACCACCAAAAACCTAACCCCCCCAATCACCCCCCCCCCAAATTTGTTTGTTTTTTTTTGCCGAGGGGGTGGGGGGTGTGGGTTTAGGTTTTTAGGTGGTGGTCGGGGTGGGTGTGGGTGTTTAGTTTTTTTTAGATTTTTTTTTTTTAGGTTTTTAGGGGGTTTGGTTTTTTGGGGTTTTTTTTGGTGAGGTATAGTTTTTTTTTTTGTTTTTTTTTTTTTTTTTTGCCAGGGGGGAGGGGGGTTTAGGTTTTTGGGTGGTGGTGGTGGTGGTGGGGGGGGGTTAGGTTTTTGGGTGGTGGTGGGGTGGGGGTAGGGGTAGGTGTTTAGGTTTTTGGGTGGTGGTGGGGTGGGGGTAGGGGTAGGTGTTTAGGTTTTTGGTGGTGATGTAGTGAGTTTAGTTTTAGGTTATTGGACACTTGTCACTCTATAAATCCTTCTTACACTTCTTACAATTTGAAACCTTTGTAGAATAACTTGACCCATTTATAGGCTTCCAAAAGAGGAAAGGGCTGGCCGGTCGGCCAGGCATCCCGATCGGACAGCCTGTCCGATCGGACAGCAGTCCGATCGGCTGGGCCGTACGATCGGCTGAGAGCCTGATCGTTCAGCTGCCTGATTCGAGCCTTTGGTGCGACGATTTTTGATATTTCGGTTTCGATTGAGGACGACGCGTGTACGATAGAGTTTCCTATTCAAATTACTTTTAATCCCAACCACTATATCTAACATACAATCATCTATGGGGGTGTTTGGGATTGCGTTTTCAACCTGATTATTTGATTATTGTGTTTTGAAATCGTAAAAAATCTATTTTGAGTGTTTGGTAAAAAATTAATAAAAAGTGATTTTTTACGTTTTGTAGAGTTCAAAACGTGATAATCCATAAGTAGGTCACCCCTTGCTGCAGGAAAACGTGATAATCCAAAAACTGATTTTTTACGTTTTCACTTATTTATTTTTTTAAAATATATATACTTGCCAAACACTCAAATAGTTGATTATCTGATTATTGTGATATCAAACAACATAATCAAATCCAAACAATGTTGATTATCTGATTATTGTGATATCAAACAACATAATCAAATCCAAACACTATCTTTCTGCAGCACGTTTTGTTACAGCTAATTATCTGATTCTGATTATTCAAAACGCATAATCTATTTTCAAAACTCAACCCCAAACACCCCCTATATCTCGCGCTGTCTCTTCTCCACCAATTATCATGATTCGATTTCGATTGAGTTTCGATTGCATTTCGATTGATTCGATTGATCACCTCACATAACATAAAGTAAACATGCGCAAGTAACACATAAGGCACACACACGTATAATAACAATCAAAGTTCGCGTAATTCAAGTTTCAAGTTCGATGATGATCAGATTAGCTTGATTATCGATTAGTTGACTTTATCGCATTGTTACTTCCTATCATTCACAGTCGTATAGCGGTTCGCATTGATAAGTAAACTTCGATTAACTCGATTTTAGCATATACTCCACATAATACAACTAACGTAAATCGCAAACATAAAATAGACTAACTATAGTCAAAGAAGTCAATATTGACTTTAACTTTGGCTTTGACATTCGGTAACACGGGGTGTTACATCCGGCTCCATTTCGCACAACCGATTCAGATCCGAATCACACCAATTCAATCAAACCTGATTTAATCAACAATGAGGTAACTTATGACACAAACCTGATTCAATCAACAATGAGGATTCACACCAATTCAATCAATCCGACGTCATTATCTTCATCATCGGCATCATCCTCATCACCGACGTCGAAACCCTAACCCTAACCCCCAATTTCGTGTCGAAACCCTAACCCTAACCCCCAATTTCCCCGTCATCATCTTCATCATGTGGCTCGTTCTCAACTGCAGATGACCGCCATCACCGCCACACCGCCATCGCCTACCTTTCACAAACCTAGAACGAGTTTAGAGAGAGAAAGAGAGGGTAAAAGCTTGGGTTTTAGGTTTTAAAGAGAGAAAGATGGGGGAAAGAACGGGGTGGTTGTGCTCTGAAAGAGGAGAGAGGGAGAGAGAGACAAGGGTGGTGGTGCGGTGGGGATGGTGGTGGTGCGGTGGGGGTGGAGAAGATGATGGTCTGCGGTGAACCATGTGTGAAGAAGATGATGGTCTGAAGAAGAAGAAGATGATGGTCTTTTATGTATTATAATAATTGTATAATAATTCCAAATGACCAAAATGCCCCTGAACAAAAAGACAAAATAGGCAGGTTGCAACAGTAAAAAAAGGAGGTTTTTGAATTTTGGACTAAAATGGCAACAAAAGTGAAACCACAGGGACCCAGATTTAAAAAGTTTGAGATTTGGACTAAAATGGCAAAAGTACCCAAACCACAGGAACCAAAATGGCAGTTTACTCTTTTTTTTAATTTTTTTTTTTCATTTGTAACATATATTACGTTTTTCTAGACCGACCCTGAAATTTTTCAACGTTGACCCTAATTTTTTTAACATATTTACAAAAGATCAATCTATACATCTTGCATAGTAAATATGTAACCTTTTATTTCAAAATAGTTATTTAACAATATACAACGATTTCTCGGTCTCAGTTACCTCAAATACTTTTAGTTTTACCTCTTAAAAAAATCAACATTATAATTTGACCGACCTGACTCAGACCAAAAATCCAAATTTCAAATTTACATCATAAAATATGAAAAATTCCACTATTAATTGACATATGTAATTTTCTTAAGGGCTAAAGTATAAAGAAGAAAGTGGTTATTATTTAATGTATTCAAATTAACATCATAAAATATGAAAAATTCCACTATTAATTGACATATGTATTTTTCTTAAAGGCTAAAGTATTAAAGAAGAAAGTGGTTATTATTTAATCTTTTCTTGATGCAATCATACCCAACCCAAAGCCTTCCATCATGCTCGACAAAATACGGGACACACCATATCGTAAATACATCCAAATCCAAGGCCAAAACTATATTCAAATCCAATATCCAATATATTATACAAAACAATATAATAACATTATAAGCGCGTTATACTATAGACATTTTAGAGTGGGATAAGCCTTGAAAACCATTAAGTTTTGGTTTTGATTTTTACAAGGGGGTTTTCTCCAGATTTATTGGGTTTTCTTCTGAATTGGTGTATAAGACTATAGGGCGTGGAGGAGCTTGAGTTGGGGCATTGCTCGACACGTGGCGAGGGTGGGATCCACAAGCTAATACTAAAAAACTAGGGGTGTGGTCAGGGGCGAAGGATTTAAGGGGCGGGGAGGGGTGCCCGACCCCCCGAACTTTTCGGTCAGTAGTTTTATATATGTACATTTCATATAGGATTTTGTAAGTATATACGTTTTCGACCCCCCGGTTTTAATTTTTTTATTTATATAGCCCAAATATTATAACCCAAATCATTATATTTGGTAGAATACTAGAATGTATATTATATAACCCAAATCAAATCATTATATAGCCAAACTTAAAAGCCCACCTTATAAAAAAAAACCCAAATTTGTTTACTTTGGGACATCGACCAAAAGAACAGAAGCCACAAGTCAGAACTGCAGAAGAGGGGGGAAACGCAGGTTTCAGAGCTGTTCGAACTTCAGCTTCTTGTTCGAGAACAGAAGCCAAAACGCTGCTCGTTGTTGTGGTCTTGTACTCTTGTTCAACTTCTTCAATCTTCATAAGGTTAAAGGTATGTGTTTTTTTTATCTTTAAGTTTAATTTAGGGCTGTAATTTATGTGATTTAGGTTGAAATTAGGGGTGAAATTGGTCCGAATTTTTGCCCTAAACTTGTTGAATCTTTCTGTAACTATGTCTAATTATATTTGTTTTATCTTATATGATTTGATTTAAATAGAAATTAGAGTTTGAAATTTAGAGTGATTTGTTAACTTGTTTTCTTATTAGATTATGCTATGCGGAATAATAAAATGATAACTTCTTTTTAATGTTTGAGAACGTTTTTTATATGATATTAATGTTTGACCCGACCCGAATCGAATCACCGACGCCCGACCCGAACATACACCTCAAAACTACACAATAGAAAATTTTTTTTAGGTCCATTACCTTCCGACCCCCCGAACTTTTTTTTCAAGCTTCGCCACTGGGTGTGGTGGGGCGTCGCTTAGCTGGGCGTGACCAGCCATGTGGAATTTTTTAAAAAACAACAAAAAAGTTAAAAAAATCTACATTGAACCAGCCAACCACAACCCACCATGTCAGTATGTCACCCAGCCTCCCCGCCCCACGCCAGGCAGAATCTACACGCCAAGCGGGCAACGCTGACCAAAACGCCAACCCAGGGTGGCGCACTTGACGTTAAAGGGCCAAAACGCCCAAAACCCAACCCACACCCACCAGTCTAAGCATCATAGCCTAGCGGAGATGGATATGATCGAGTGGTTCCGCTTATGCCAAGATGATAGTGTTCCAAATTTGCTTTTAAATAAAAAATAAAATAAAAATAAAAAATAATAATATAATAACTCAAAAATAGATACAGCGAAAAGCTTAAAAAACACATCCGTAGACGATCGCCTCTCTCTCTCTCTCTCTCTCATCAGGCTTTGTGGTTCTCTCTCTCTCTCATCCTCTTCGCTCTCCATCTACTCTCTCTCTTCCGTTGATCCGTCATCATCCTACTGTAAGTCTTCGATCTCAATTCATCAATCGATAATCGATTCATCTTCTTTCAGATCTTGTTGTTTGACCTAATTTTGTTGTTCCGATTCTAGATCCCTAATTTGTTTATTCTGTTATTTGCATGAGATTTTATATAATCGGTTGATGTTATTGATTGTTATTTGTGTATGTGTTGGGATTAGTTGACGTAGAGTTTGATCGATTGAAAGTCAGTTGTTGATTTGTATCTGTTTAGAGGATTGGATTGGATTTGATTTGATTTAGGTTTTGGTAGATGTTAGTTACTGATTTTATTTGTTAATTGAATAAGTTTGATTGAATCAGTTGTGGATTTATGATAGTTAGGGTTTTGTGAATTTGATTTGAGGAAATAGCTCTTATTTGTAGCTGTGTTTTGGTTATTGCTACTTTTTTTTTTTTTTTTTTTTAAATTTGTATTATTGATTGTCTTAGTGGTGGTTTATTAAAGTTATGTTATTAATGTGTACTGTATATGAAGCTAGCAGGCGATTAGAATAAAATATTGTTCCCTGAAACTTTATTGAATGTGACTTTTTTGGAATTAGGCAAGTGTGATCTAAGCTAATTGCATTATTTTAAAGTTTAATATGTGCTAATATCTGGAAATTGGAATGCAACTAATCTGCAGTTTGTGTTTTTATTTGTTATTACTTATTAGTGAGCAGCTTGCCTTGTTTTGCATAGAGGCCGGTTATTGTACAGATTGCCTTAACATACGCTGCGTATGAGATGCAGTATCAACATGCGATTTTTTTTTTGAATATGCGATTTTTTTTAACATGCAAATATTTATTATTTTTTTAACATGCTGACTTTTTTTTTTATAACATGCGATCTTTGGTTTTTTACAATATGCGAGATTTCCTTTCTGGGGTTATAACGTGCGAACTTGCCATAGCGTACGCTCGTACGTTAAGGCATTTTGTACGATACACTTTTTCTTTTGTATAAGTGAATATGGAAATTGTTTTCATGCATATTTTTTTTATTACCTGTTAGTGTTAGGAGTGTGTGATTAAGCGGTTTTGTTTATACTGATATGTTTGTGTGTTTTGGTTAAGGCAACCATGAGTGATGAAGGAGAAAAGACTTGCCCACTCTGTGCTGAAGAGATGGATTTAACAGATCAGCAGCTGAGGCCTTGCAAATGTGGCTATGATGTATGGTTCTGTTTTACGTTTTATGTGAACGATTGGTTAATTAAGGGTATATATGGTATATGTGACTTATTAACATAAACAATCATCATTTACAGATTTGTGTATGGTGCTGGCATCACATTATGGATATGGCTGAGAAAGATGATACAGAAGGGAGGTGTCCAGCATGTCGTACGCCGTATAACAAGGAAAAGATAGTGGGGACTGCATCAAAATGTGAAAGGTTTGGTCTCACACATTTGTTACATCTTAAACTTTGACTTATATTTGTTCCAGTGGTTGACGTTTGACTTCTCTACTGTGCTATCAGACTGGTGGCTGAAATGAGTGTGGAGAAGAAACAAAAGTCTCAAAAGGGGAAAACAAAAGCTTCTGAAGGTAGAAAGCATCTTAGTAGCGTGAGGGTTATACAAAGGAACCTTGTTTACATTGTGGGACTGCCTCTTAATTTAGCAGACGAAGAGGTAATCTCTTTTTTCATGCTTACAAATTTACATTTGTGTGTTTTTTTTTTTTCTAAAATTTTTGTAACCTAATCCATGTTCTACGAATCAGCTTCTGCAGCGGAAAGAATATTTTGGTCAGTACGGGAAAGTGTTGAAAGTTTCTATATCTCGGACAGCAGCTGGCACTATACAGCATTTTGCAAACAATACTTGTAGCGTGTAAGTTCAATGTTCTTGAGTGATCATGTATTTGGCATTTTTAGTTTATTTGGTATGAGCGATATTTATCTTTATAATATTTACACTGTACAGATATATTACTTACTCAAAGGAGGATGAAGCGGTTCGAAGTATACAGTCAGTACATGGGTTTGTTTTGGAGGGTAGACCATTGAAGTTAGTATCTAATAACACAAACCGAGAGTTCCTTTTTTATATTTTAAGTTAATGTAATGGAGTTTTATTGCAGAGCCTGTTTTGGGACTACAAAGTACTGTCATGCATGGCTGAGAAGCATGGTATGTTATATGAACAAGTCGTTTTTGCCAGTTTACTTTAATTTTTTTTGCTATATATTTATTAATAATTAATAATTCGATTTTTTTTATGCAGCCTTGCACCAATCCTGACTGCTTATATTTGCATGAGTTCGGATCACAAGAGGATAGCTTCACCAAAGATGAAATAATATCTGAATATACAAGGTATTCAGCTTATAGAAATTTAGTAGCTGACCGTTGTGCGTAAAATGATACGTTAATGATACATAATATAAGCAAAGATCCAAAGTAATAATAGCTTCACAAGGCACCTGATTAATGGACTTGAAGCATCTTTTGATCCAGAACTGAAAACTTGCATGAGTTTTACTGATAAAGGAGGTCCAGTAGATCTCAGTACAGTAGTCACTTTTAACATGTAAGCAAAACAGAAGATAAGTGATAATCTAGAACCGTCAACCTAAAACGAATATATTTTAACAATCATAAGAACATGATGTAAGATGAAATGTATAACCAACACACCCTAATTTTGTTTTGGCTGAGAGTCCAGGCGTGTGCTTTGTGCACTTTTGACTACTATGGTATTGAACAATGATATATCTCCATGTTTACTTCGTAATTGATTCTTGATATTGTATTGGGCTATTGGCATGAATTTTGATCAAAGTTGCTGGTTTCACTTTTAGTCTTTCGGAAAACATGTATTTACATGCAGCATCATTAACATGGTACTAACGAGTTTTGATTTTTTGAGATGGTTGGATATCCAAAAAATCAACTCTGTAGGTTATGTTTATTATTTTTATTTATAGGTAAGCCGTTTTCTGTTTGACTTAGATAATAGTAGGAACACGGTGTAAGATAAAAGCATAAAACTGGTACAGCCTTTTGTCAATGACTACGAATCACTTACCAATATAGGGAACTTAAGAGTTTATTTTTTCGTATCCAAAATCACATAGTATGTTTACTTATTGAAATGAAAAAAGATTAACAATTGTGATGCTTTCAAGTATTATTGTGATAATAATCTATATAAACATTTGGTGATACTTGGTCTAGAATGGAATTGCCATATTAGGATAAGTTATCTAACCTCAAACATAGGGTTAAATTGGTCTCTAGATAGTAGATACGTTTGGCCTTTTTTGTTAGTTGAAACCATATGATGATTTATTGGCCCCTTAATTAACTTAACTAGTGGTTTTAAAGGGGTAGAGTACAACAAGTTACTGGCGCTACAAATGAATTGCAACGGCGTTCAGGGAATATTTTACCACCTGCAGCAGATGATTATTCTAATAACAGCACTTCTTCATGGGGAAAACCCGTTAGTAAAACTACTACAAATGTAAGATACTTCATGTTGACTTTTTTTCACACTTTGCTTATATGTTACTTGACTTTCTTTAAGGGCTTCTATTGACTTTTTGGCCTCCCAAGAGTCGAGGACATTTGTTCTAATCTATTAGTTAATGTCTTCGTATTCTAGATAGCTTAATAACAATGATTATATTTTTGTTAGGGTGTCGTCTGTTGTTACATTAATAAAATCGATGTTACTTGACGTTAATGACACTTTTGTTCAGCAGGATTCTGTAAACAGTAAAGGGTCCCCGCCAAATAGTAGTTCTGGGAGATCATTAGCTCTTCCTGCAGCGGCCTCCTGGTACGCCCCCTTTCCAACGTTAAATCCATTTGAATATGAATGAGTTGATTTAGGTTATGTTTTATATTGGACGGATAAAGAAGGGTACGGGTAGGCCTGTAAACGAGCCGAACAAACACAAACGGGGATATGTTTGTGTTCTTTCATTTAACATTAACCAAATACGAACATATAATCGAACAACCTTTGGTGTTCATGTTCGTTCATTAAGAATAGGGCATGTTCGTGTTTGTTCGTTTAAAACCTAAACGGATCGTTGACAAACATAATCGGACACAAACGGACATAAAAATACAACGTTAAACGAACATAAATGGACATATTAACAGTAAGTTTTTTTTTTTAATTATGTATAAATTAGTGATCAATTACGATAAATTCTGTTAGAAAGGCTATTTGTTATTACTAAAAAGTCCAATTACTAATTAGTTATATTTATATTTTATAGAAAGAGTTAGAAATCCCCTTTTATGTTTATATTAGATAAGTATAACTATTTATGTATTCACTATAACTTAAACGAACGTAAATAATCAAACATAAATGAACGAACATAACGGACGTTCATGTACATAAATGAACTAACAAAACGCGTGTTCATGTTCGTTTAGTTTAGTTAAATGAACAAAACATTTTGTTCATGTTTGTTCGCTTATTAGATAAACGAACATAAACGAACTTCCCGCCGAACAAGTTCACAAACAGTTCATGAACGTTCGGTTCATTGACAGGCCTAGGAACGGGGGGCATATAGGTTATACGGGTTGGAAGTCGTTCAAAATGTATTTTCAGCACATGATCGCTTTTTTTATAATTGTAAGGTTATTTCTATAATCATACGATTATCCTGTTTTACACGTTAAATTTCTATTACAAAGTCTATAAAACGGACATCAAATGGTTGCGGGTCGACTCGATCCGTTTCAACTAGCCCTAAACTTTTCTATACGTTTTAACCCAGACCACCTTCAATGCCACCGCTAGTATTAGTCTTTTAGATATATAATAACCGGTGAGTTCTGCAGGGGAACACGCGCTTCAAATAGCCAGCCTTTTGCTGCAAATATAGCGAGTCCCAACGGACCTTCTAAGCAAAAGGTGGAAACTTACACTACACAATCATCTTCAACAGCAGCAGCGGTGAGCCCGTCATCACATAACAACGAGATACTAAAGAAACACATTGACGAAAATCCGACTTCCGAGACAAAACGTAAGCTAGAACATTCAGAATCCGTACAACACGCTACAGCCACAGATCACCGAGAAACCCTGTCTGAGATACCCGTAGAAGATGATGACGTGGACGTCTCTGACGAAGAAGGAATCCACCAGTTATCTTCTGACTTGTCAGCAATCAGCATCGTTACAAATGACGAGTCATCACATACACACAATGAAGAGACGCTTAAAGAACCGTTTGATGATAATAACAACAATAATAATGATAATGTTATTGGAGAACGGTCATGGAATAAAGTACAAGAAGCTGTGATTAACGAAGTGGAAGCCGATTTGTTATCTTTTAATAATCAAAGGCTCAGTGATCCGGAAGTTGTTACACATAATACCCATACATATACAGGCTATGTACAGAATACGCCTCAATCGTCTCATCTGAACCCTAATATTCCTATAGCTAATGGTGATTCTTATTTTCATGCTACAGATACAGTTACAGATGTATCGAATGGTGATCATAGAACTGCTTTAGATTTAGGAGAGAACAGTATAATATCTAATATTTTGTCAATGGATTTTGACCCGTGGGACGAGTCGTTGACCTCGCCTCAGAATCTGGCTAAATTATTAGGTAACAGTGATAAACAACAGCAGGCGTCGTCTCAAAGAGTTTCAAGTTCGAGAAAAATGCAAAACGTTAATCAGTCGAGGTTTTCCTTCGCGAGAGAGGACGATGAATCCATAGATCAAAGGTCAAATTTCAATTTTCAGAACTTCAGTACAGATGCTTATCCACGTCAGCATACGGATAGCAACGGTTTCTCTTCTTTTAACTTTGAGGAATCTGATCGTACTGCTGGCGGTTATCCGTCTCTGTCTCCCAATAAGTTTTCAGGTAATATCCGTTATTTTAATTTCACTACTGTAGCTTTTTTTTTACTTTCTGCCAATATACCAGATTTGTTTTTTATATTATATATATATATATATATATATATATATATATATAATTATTTTTTTTTAATTATGACAGCTTCAAGATCCCAAATTTCTGCTCCTCCTGGATTTATGGGACCCAGCAGAGCTCCACCCCCTGGCTTTGCTTCTAACGAGAGAATTGAACAAACTTATGATAACCTATCTGGTTTGTTTCTTACAATATTTCTCTTTTTATTATTATTTATTTATTTTTAAAATTTTTTTCTAGAGTAAAATGTCATTTTCGTCCATGAGGTTTGGCCATTTTTGTGACTTTCTTCGAAAGGTTTGTTATTCCGCATCCGGATCCAAAAGGTTTGAAATCTTGCTATTTTCATCCGGCTCGTTAACTCCATCCATTTTTCTTCGTTAAGGCAGCAGTATTTTTGTCTTTTTTGTTAACTGAAAGGTATTTTCGTCATTTTTGAATACTTGTACATTATGCTAAAGGCTTGTACATAAAGTGAAAAAAGACCGAATTGCCCTTTAAGTTAACAAAAAAGACGAAAGTTTCCTTGTCTCAATGGAGAAAAAATAGACAGTTAACTAGCCGGATGAAAATAGCAAAATTTCAAACCTTTTGGATCCAGATGCGGAAAAACAAACCTTTGGACGAAAGTCGTAAAACCGGCCAAACCTCAGGGACGAAAATGTCATTTTCATATTATTATTAGTTTTTTTAATTATTATTATTATTATTTGTTTTTTTATTGACTTTATTAATTATTATTATTAATTTATTTATCACTTGTTTTGCAGGGAATAATCATATGTTTGACAGCTCATTTTTACTGAGAAAAGTGAATCAAGCACCGGGTGCTGTATATAACGATGGTAGTATTAGTGAGCTTGAGTTCATGGATCCCGCAATATTGGCGGTTGGTGGTAGGGTTCCTAGTGGGGTCACTAGTCCAGGTTTAGACATGAGATCAAACTACCCTACACAACACACCTCTTACGAAACCGATAGTAACCGGCTTCGACTTTTGATGCAAAGATCTTTCACACAACAAAACCTAAGATTCAACGAGTTAGGCGGAGATAATAATAACTTATCATACCCTCAAAGAACAGATTCTTACGGAGTATCTTCTAGAATCATAGATCAAACTCTGCTCAATAATAATCATCGATCCCATTATCAGCAACAACAGGTGGGTAATTTAACTAGTTTCCAACAGGCACGGATGACGACATCTAGTAACGGACATTGGGGGGACGGTTGGAATGAAGTTCAGAACGGAAATGATATTGCAATGGCGGAGATTTTACGAAATGAGAGACTCGGTGGGTTCAACAAGTATTATTCCGGATATGAAGATACGAAGTATCGGGTGCCGAGTTCAGGTGATCTGTATAACCGGACGTTTGGAATTTGAACGGTGGTTTTGGTATTTACTGGGCCCGGAAATTGTATGGCTGACTCTTGATTCGTCTTCACTGGACTGGTGATAGATTGAACCTTCTGAAACAAGGGCTTCCAGAAACCAGCAGGTAACCCTTTCATTCTTTTTTTTTTTTTTGAGTCAAATGCTATTTTCGCCTCTGCGGTTTGGTCGGATTTGCGACTTTTGTCCAAAGGTTTGTTTTTCCGCATATGGATGCAAAAGGTTTGAAATCTTGTCATTTTCATCCGGCTTGTTAACTCCATCCATTTTTCTTCGTTAAGGCAGAGGTATTTCCGTCTTTTTGTTAACTTAAAGGGTAATTTGGTTTTGTTCAGGGGTATTCGGTCTTTTTACATGAAATAAAAAAAGACCGAATTGCCTTTAAGTTAACAAAAAAAACGGTAAGACCCCTGACTTAACAGAGAAAAATGGATGGAGTAATTCAAACCTTTTGAATCCAGAAGCGGAAAAACAAACCTTTGGACGAAAGTCGCAAAACTGGCTAAACTGCAGGGACGAAAATGACATTTTACTCTTTTTTTTTTTTAAATTTAAGTTTAGTTTTTTGTTAAATAAAGTTTGTTGTCAGGACTGAGGAGGATGTATGTAACAAGGCTTGGTTTCGGTATTACATATAGTTTTTGAGCTTCACCGTTTGTGTTATATATTAACTAACGTTGGAAAAAAGTTATATAGTCAATAGTTCGGTTAGGAGCGAGCTGTACTTTTTGGGTTTAGAAGGAACGAAACGCAAATCCGGTTAAATTGTTGCGGTTTTATCAGTTAATTCGGTTTTGGTTAATTGTTTTTTTTTTTTTTTTGTGGCATATATATAGGCAGGAAAAGCAAGTTGTGAGATATGAGGACCTTGTTCCAGAAGTGTTAGTGGAGGATATGCTGTACATAAGAATCTTTCAGTGCTGGAAAATAATGTTGGATCTCAATGAGTGTGAAGATAAGCAAAGTTAATCTGCATCGAAAACGGTCGTAAAGTGGTTTTTCTTGTTTACTTGTTTCAAGTTATAACATTCTTTGTCGTGTGATTAAAGTTACTACTAACTACTATACTACTACTAAGAATACATATACTTGTGATTTTCATACATGAATTTTTATTTCACCAACTGTGAAGAACTTTGAGAACCGTATAAACATTTGTATTGTTTGTTTTGATTATGATACATAAACCGGTTATATATCGCTAACTAACAATTTTTATTTTATTTACAAAATACTTTTTACAAGTGTATCATGCGGTTCTTTTAGTTGTATGTTTAATAATGATTATGTTTTAATTATAAACTACCGTATAAACATTTGTATTTTTTGTTTTAATTACGATACATAAGGCGGCTATGTATCGCTTACCCTCTCTATTAACTTTAATTTTACCTATCAACTATTATGTACAATGTGTCGTGTGGTTCTTTTAGTTTTATATATAAAATTGATTTTGTTTTTATATTAAACTAGCATATCAACTTTGTATTTTTTTTGTTTTAGTTATGGTTTTGATTATGATGCAGATGCGTAAGGTGTTATGTGTTAGCTTGCTCGATTTGTTAAAATCGGCAGATGAAACTATGCTGTGTTAATCTTGTATTCAAGGTTGCATCTTGTATCGCTATTAAATTAAAAGGGACGTACAAATCAAAGTGAGTAGATCCTTAATGAAGCAACTCGATTTGTTGGAATCGACTAATGAAGCAACTCGTAGGTTATCAGTCGAATGACAATCAACTGATTATATAAGATGGAGGGGTAGTCTACTTGGTTGAAATTAGAATCAAACTGAAATTTGAACCCGTTTCAGTTCCACTATTATTTCATGCCCAAATTTAGGCGAAACGTGGAAATGGTTTAGAAACTGAACCGTTGGATATCATCTCCAAGGGTGTAAGGGGCCCTCCACTCGAGGGGAGTAGTCACCTCTTCACCCCAGCCGACCATACTTTGCCATGTCAACTCCACTCCACTCCACGTTTTGCACTCAAACGTAAAGAGTGCTCCCCTCTCCCTCTCCACTCCCTGTTTGACACACCAATGGTCAAAAAATGGGTCGAATAGCATGCGGTGAGTAGTTCCCGGGAATCTCAGTTCACCACTCCATCTAAGGGGTTGGCGGTGGTGTTACCGTGCGGTGAGCGCACCGTTCCCCGCACTCTACCCCGTATACCCTAATCAAGAGATTGTAACCATCGGATTCTTTTTTGAGAGAAGTTGTATAGAAAGTGTGGGTGAAGGGTGAAGGGTGGGGATGATTGGTTAATTTACGGTTTTTTTTTTTTTTTTTTTTTTTTTTTTTTTTTTTTTTTTTTTGCATAAACAACCCCAAAAATTAAATGAGTTATTTAGATAAATGGCTGTTGTGGTTACTAGGCCTGTAAACGAACCGAACGTTCATGAACTGTTCGTAAACTTGTTCGGCTGGAAGTTCGTTTATTTAATAAACGAACGAATACGAATAAAAAATTTTGTTCATGAACGAACATGAACACACCTTGTGTTCGTTCATTTATGTTCGTGAACGTTCATTTATGTTTGTTTAAATTTTAGAAAATTCCTAAGTAGTTATATTTATATAAATATTAGGTTTTCTTACTACCTATATAAATATAACTAATTAGTAATTAAGTTTTCTAGTAATAAAAAATGAAATTTAAAATTTTTTTCTTAGATCTTAACTCATCACTTACTTAATATTATATAAAAAACTAAAATTTAGTATCTGTGAACCCTAATTTAGATGTGTTTTTGGATGAACTATAATATATTAAACTTGTATGTTTGTGTTCACTAATGTTAAATTGTGTTTGTTTATATTTGTTCAATACATTCATTTGTGTTCGTATTTGTTTGTTCAATCATGTTAATTTATGGTTGTTTATTTGTATTCAAATATATTCAGTTAGATTTTTGTTTATGTTCGTTTGTGTTCGTGAACTGTTCATTTAGACTTTAAACGAACACGAACATGCCCGATTTCTTAATGAACGAACACGAACAAAAAAATGTGTTCGATTATATGTTCGAGTTCGTGTTCGGTTAAAGTTAAATGAACGAACACGAACATGCCTATGTTTGTGTTCGGTCGGTTCATTTATAGGCCTAGTGGTTACAATAGGGTATTTTGGCTATTCTACCCAAATTTAACCGAAAATACAATACTAGTTAGTCTTAGACCCCAAACTTGTTACAAGATTAAAATTACAAACCCCAAACTTGCAACGTTTGAAACTTAGACTCCAAATGTGTGGGAATTAGTTATGTTTTTTAACCGGTTTTACACGGTGGGAACCATAATTGGTACTAATCAATTCGGTTCGGTTAAAATATCCTTTTTGTTATTGTAAACTATTTCAAGTACCGGTATCGTAACAAACCGATCCAACCGAACATCGGTACTAGTATTGGTATTATCTGAAATGGTATCGATATTCGTTTTGGGCGTATCACAACTTTATTTTTTGGATTTTATCTTCTGGTTACATGGGTGCGCCATATGCAAAATTAAATAACAGATATCGAACAAACAACAATGGTACCTGTATCGGTATTATTGGATCCAGTATCAGTATTCATTTTTTGGGTTTTATCTTGTTACACTAACGCGTCATCTCTCCTATATCTCTCTTGTATATAGATATAGTGAGAGCCATAATTAAATCTTATACATTTTCTCCGTGCCATCACACGGATGCAACTTAGAGCCCACGGGGTGGGTGCGTGATAATATCACGGAAACTTGTATCACGCGTTATATTGTGATTTTACCACCCCGCCCACACAAGTTCCACGCGTTATAATTTCAACGCAATCCATTTTCGTTATTTTTTCAACGCGTGATAGTTTTGTTTTGTGAGTGTAATTGTTGGTTGGGGGGAAATTATTGGGTGTGGTGGTGAGTGATGACCACCCCTACTAAAAAAGGTTGTGAGTGATGGAAAAATGGTTGATGACATGGCATGATTTGATTGGATAGTGAGAGTGATAGAAACTATCACTAGTGAATCACCCCTCCTCCCCTTACTAGTTGACACTTGAATATATAGTTGAATGTTTTTATAAGTTTCAAATTCAAATACATGGTGATAAGCATTTTATTAATTCAAAGAGTGCGGAATCTATAAAGTTTGATAAAATAAATAATATTATCACACAAATCGCTTTCTTGAGACAGGCTATCTTCGATTTATAATATAAAGTGATTTGGTACTAAAGATGTTTTGTTTTTAACACATGTAACACATTTAGTATCCAGTATTAGCTTTTCATTGAAAAGCAAAAGCCTAAAGTAGAACATTCGAAGACAAATATTGAGTTTTAGCTGACAGAGTTGACGGTTTGCTCCACAAAGGTTAATTACAAGAATGAATGGGGTATGTGGTTTCTTTTTGGTTCCAACTTTTCATGTGCCGGGTAACACAAATGGTCTCGAAGTAAACAATATTATGTGCGCTACGTATGAGGGCAACATAAGAGATCAATACTAATTGAGTTACTACCAATCAATGATCGTGAGTGATTGAGTTTCGGCTGAGAGTTTTTATGTTGATGTAAACGAATAATCATTGACAGTTATAACTATTGTCTGACACGCTATTTAATAGTGTCGGATTCGAGATCGGTGGTCTCCCAAACAAATTAATAACGAAAATGTGAACATAACATAAACTAAAACAAACTTTTTGCTAATTTATTATGGTCTCTTTCTTGGAATGAAACTTGCAATTTATGTTTGGTATGAGGTAATGAAATGGATGAGGGAATGGAATGGATGAGTTAATGGAATGGACAACGGAATGAAATGGAGCATTCCATTCGTTTGTAATGTTTGGTTATTCATATGTGAATAGAATGAATCATTACTTTGTATAATTTGATAGACTAAAAAAAAGAAATAACGTAACACAATTGTATTAAAAACGACAAAAATATAATTGTCTTAATAATAATAATAATAATAATATATTTTTTTCCATTCCTTGAAGGAATAAAAAAAAAACACACACACACACTTACCAAGGAATGGAAATTGTTATATTTGGAAGGAGTTACATTACTTTGGAATGTTACATTCCATTAACACATAATAACCAAACATGTTTCTTTTCATTCCGTCAGAATGATCCATTCTATTCAACATTCTATTCATTCATACCAAATGTTACCTAAAGGATGAAAATACCTAACTAATTGGAAATAATACAGGTTACAAGAAACTGGAAACATTTTTTTTTTTGAAAGGTGAAAGAAACTGGAAACATGAGTAACTAAACTACTCCTAAAAGCATGCAAATAAAACGTGCAACAGTTGGATATGTTATGGTCTCATGGGTTAGGTCGGGTCAAGAGACGGGTCATATCCCTATTTCAAAGGAGTTGCATTGTTTTTGTCATGGTTTGCAACTTATTAGAGGGAAGTCTTTTGTCTTTTAAACACACAATTTAGAACTTCGTGTTTGAAGAAACAGTGATCTAATTAAGGTATTAATTAGGTGGGTTTATGTTCCTATCATAGGGGTTAATCTTCTTTTAGGTATTTGAGCTCCGACTGGTTAATCAACCTGCAAAACAGAACACCGTTACTCGTTAAGAGGGGAATGTGGGGGTTTCCCTCTTAACCGGGCTCCGGCGTGAGAATAAGCGACTGCTTTGAGAGTAATTAGGTAGTTAAGAGTAAGAGCCGAGAGGATAGAATCAATAACCTGAGGAATGAAGGTCTCTATTTATAGCCGGAGAGGTGTAAGAGGTTGTGGGCTGATGGGCCTTGGGCCAGAAACGGACAACAACGAATATGCTCTTTGCCTTGCTGGCCTCGACTGCTTAGTGGCTTCTAGATGCTCGTCGGCGCTGGCGCACCTTGATTGGAGCCACGTGTCATTGTTGTCGGCCTTGTTGTCCCTTCTGTCATCAGCAGACAAGTGGAGATCGTGGGACAGTTGTCCCCGTCTCTTGATTGGTGCCATGTAGGCGTCCTTGTGTACTTATCGTCAGAAGATCGTGGCGCACGATTGAACAGAGCCTGCTGGACGTTCATTGGCTCTTTTTACTGCCACTTGTATCCTGTGTACCTCTGTAGGTAACAGCGCGTCTTCCTATGGAGAGGATTTTGTTTGATGGCAACTAACCCGCGCGGGGCTAGTGTGCTCACTTATACCATTGTTTTCATGCTAAGTGTTGCTATCTGAGTTTATTATGTGCTCTTCCTCGCGCGGGGGTAAGTCATAATGTGATGTGAGCTGCGCGAGGTTGTTATTATGAAGTTGTTATGCTAAGGAGTATGGTCTGACGTGCAACCTGTTATGAGGTTTGCGCGACTTTTTGGGACCATACCCCTTCAAGTCCTCCCAGTCCAGTGCTGCACCATGCGCAACGCAAGTGGTTGGAGCTCTGGACTTACATAAAAATAAGAGAAGGGGAAGTTGTCCTTTTGGTCCTGACTTGTAAGGCGCATGTAGAAAACTGTTGTTTTCGATGCGCAGGTACTAGGCAGGTGTCGAGTGATTTCTTGTTTGGCCTTTTAAGCGCGCGAGGTTATAGTAGTTGACGTATATCTGGCGCGACTCATGTGACTTCTGCATGAAGTTACTTGCACGCTTTGTGGCGGGAAACTTCGAAATTTGAACTTCTGACAGGTTGGTGAGATAAGTCGTTGAGGGCGACGTTTGAGTTGACCCCTGGCACGGGTGTCATCATGCCGCCTGCGGCGGTTGCACTTCGTGTCAGGAGAGTGAGGCCCACGCGCGCGTGGTAACCGTCACCCCTGGCTTTCCGCTTGACGTGGCAACCTCCCGTTGGTTAGCCGAGCGGCGAACGCGGCACGGTTACCCATCGCATTAAATGCGATGGGTATATATATTCGAAGAGAAGGTGAGAGGTTCTTACTTTTCTTCGTTTCTTCTCCACTTTTCTCTCAAAACTCTTTGAATCTTCAAAGTGTTCTTCGTCTTCTTCAAGATTTCTTCAAATCTTCAAACTTTTCTTCGTTCTTTTTTCCAGATCCTTCTAAAATATGAGTGAGGAGCACCAAGAGGTTCCTGCTAGTGAGGAAGGACCGGTTCCAGTCCTTAGATGGGACTTAGGTCTGTTCGAACAGATTGTTCGGAGCTTCAGATTCCCACCGGAGTGGGACGCCCGGTATCCAGCTCAGGGCCAAACCGCGGCTGATGCCCCACCCGGCTATATTACCCTTTATGAAGATTTCTTTCTTCAGGGTAATTTCCGGCTGCCGGCGACCAATTTTCTGGGTAGTATCCTCTCTTACTACCAGTTCCACATATCTCAGATGAGTCCACCTGGGATGGTGAGGGTGAGACACTTCGAGTTCTTATGCCAGTCTCATGGCATCGAGCCATCTGTCGACAAATTTCGTTCATTCTACCAACTGCAAAGGACGATGGGGTTCTTTTCGTTTGCAAGCCGAGGTGCGGCGAAGAAGATCTTGTTAAATCCACCAAAGAGTTTCCATGACTGGAAACCCAAGTTCTTCTTCATCAGGGAAGAAGTCGTGCCGGTCGCTATGACCTTTAGGGAATGGACTGAGGCCATACCCAAGGAAGATCTGCCGATCCCAAAGACGGCTTTGTGGTATCAGCAGCTGACCCCAACCCCTAACCGTGTGTTTGGGGAAAATGTTCTAGTTGCAGCAAAGATGAGTGACCAGTGGTCACCTAGCAGTAGGGAAGTTCCCGTTTTAAAGCTTGGCGATCAAGGTTAGTCGTTTTTCTGTTCTTTGTCTAAGTATGATTTCTTTGATTATTACTTACGTATCTCCGTTTATAGAAGCGCAACTTTACCAAGCTGCCTTCTCTACTTTTGGAGGCTCCATGGGCGTTCGCCCAGTTCGCGATGATGAAGAAAGCTGGTATGACCAGATTAAAGGAAACTTCATGTTTCCAGCTGCTGATGCCTTCGCTTCGCCGCCAACTGCTACTGAAGGTGCGCAATATACAAAACCTCGTCCATTGCGCTCTGTGACTCTCGCTGGGAAAGAAACTTTCTATCTTTCCAGCGAGGAGTCTGTAGGTTCTTCCAACGGCGAGCTAAGCTCTTGGTCTGAAATCTTTGCAGGTGTGTTGCGCGACCTGGGGATTGACCCCGAGGAGAAGAAGAAAAAGCCGGTGAAGAAGAAGAAGGTGGAGCCTGAGGTGACCAGTAAGGGCACCGGCCCTAGTCGCGCAACATCTGCTGCTGTCAAAGGTACTCTTCGCCTTCGTCAACGTGATTTAGGCGACTATGTGATAATCAGTGACTCATATGAAGGTTTATCACATGCAGCTAAGGGAAAAGCTGGTGCTGGTGGGTCAAAGAGTTCTGGGAGCGCGGGTTCTCGTAACCCAGATGCTGGCGCGACCCCCAGTTTTCCCGAAGATGTAGAAGAGGAGGAAGATGCTGGTGCCCAACTTATTGGGCGAAAGAGGGGTAGGAGCGAGGCTACGACTGGTGTGGCTTCCGCGCCTACATCTGTGGTGATTCCCGCGATAGGGAAGACAAGCAGGCTGCGCTCGTTGTACCAATTTTCTCCTGGTATGTTCTTCTTTTCTTCTCTTTTCTAAAAAACCTCTTTGTTTACATACCCTTGCCTTATTTTGCAGAGATCAAGAAGAGGACCCCTGAAAAGGCGGTTACATTCAGTGAAGCTGGGGTAAAGAGGCCCAAGATAACCGTCAAGTCCACTGACGCTGCAGCTCAGGACGCCGCGAAGGCGGCTGAGGCGCAGCGAAAGGTGGAGGAGGCGCGTAAGAAAGAAGAGGAGAAGAGAAAGAAAGAAGAAGAGAAGAAGGTAGAGGAGGAGAGAAAGAAAAAGGAGGAGGAGGATAGGAAGCGGAGGGCGGAGCAGGAGAGGCTGGCTGAGGTGGCTAGGAAGCAGGCCTTGGAGAAGGAGGTAGCGGCGAAAAAGGCTATGGATCAGCCTTTGAAGTCTCAAGGTCCTGAGGTCACCAGGCCAACCAGCACCGGCCCTGTTATTACTTCGAAAGGGTCCGGCCGCTACTCTTCTAGCGGCGCGAGCTCCGGTGGAGCCGGGGGGTTATAACCCTAACGTGATAGGGGCCAAAGATACCGTTGGGGATATCTACTACAAGACATACACTGAAGAAGAGCGCGGTGATGTCCTCCATCAAGCCCCCTGGAGCTTAAAACAGAAGGATACATTTATTGAGTTTGGCGCTTCGCGTGAATGGTTTTTGAATTCCTTCCCCCCTGGTGAGGTCAATCGGCAAAGGGCAAAACCCCATGAGATGTTATATCGTACTTATATTCTTGGGGAGGCCAATGCCCGCGCTGCCAACCATCAGATCGTTCGCGAATGGCGAACGATGGTTCGGGAGCGCGCCGACTGGGAGGCTTATCGCGAGCGTATGCTGAAGCGAATTGCGGAGTTTGAGAAGTCGAAAGCTGCGTTCGACGAAGAAAGAGCCAAGTTTGAGGCTGACAAGAAGGCGGAGGAGTGGGGCCGCGAGGGGCTGCAGAAAAAACTCCACAATGTTGAGGAGCAACTGGCCAAGGAGAAGGCCGAGTTCAAGCGTATATGCGCCCAAGACAACGAGCGTACTTATGCTCTACGACAGAAGATCGTTGATCTTGAGGCTAAAGTTGCGGACTTGACCTCAAAGGTGGAGGAAGCGCAGGGTGAAAAAACTGCCAAGCAGCAGATGGAGGTTAGTTCTACTGATTCTCGCTCTTCCTTTTTGTTTATGAGATTTCTCTAAGTCAATTCTCAAGGCGTTTGTCAATTTTTAGGTTGAGCTGACTGAAGCCAAGGTGCAATTGTCTAACAAGGACAAGGATCTCCATGCCAAGGACGTTGAGATAGCGGAACTCAAACGTCGCTTGAATGAGCAAATCGACAGATGCGAGTCCTTGGAGATTGACCTTGAGGCTGAGAAGGTCAAGGCTGCTGATGCTGAGGAGGCGCGTGCTGTGAGCACTGCCGCGCTGAATGTGGCTCAAACCAACTACTCTGAGGCTCAAGGTATCGTCGATACACTTGTCTCAGAAGCGGAGTGGATGCGCACTCGTGGAGTAGTGTTGGTAAGTGCCTTGTGCTTTTTTCTTAAGTTGATTTGAAGAGTTTTTTCTTTAATGCTTATCTTTTGTTGAAGGTTGCCAACTCCATCCTGAATGCGAACGAGCTAGATCGCGCCGTGGCGGCTCTGACAGATGCGGCGCGTGCGGTGGGTCACCGAGGAGGCTACCTGGAGTGTGCTGATCATGTTGAGCAAATGGTTGGGCAAGAATTTGACACAAGCCATTGCTCAGTAACAGAACGTGCCGATGCTGCGCTGGCAAGTGCTGAAAATTCCTATGACAACCTCTCCTTGCCTATCATGGAGTTGGTTGTCGAATCGTTAAAGAAAGACGACTGGTGCCAGCGTCTTAAGGCAATCCTCGATCCACCGGTTACCGTCGAGTTGTCCGACGAAGAGCCAGCTGGTGATGATGGCGGTGATGGTGATGATGATGGCAACGATGATGATGGTGAAGATGACGGAGATGATGGTGATGATCGTCGCGAAGAGTAGGAGAGTTTGTTGAGTAGTTAGTTGGTAGGCATTTGTGCCTTTGTAATTTCTTTGAATATTCTTATGTATGATGCTGCGCGGTTGCGCAAGTTGTTAATGAAACATTTTGTTTTTTCCGTTGCAATTATTGCATTGTTATAAAACTTTATACTAAATTAGCTCGAATAAATGGAAGCGTTTTGTAAGTATTTAGGTGATCGTCCGGTCTCGCGCTTTGTTTGCGGAGGACCTTGGAGGTGGTTTGAACCGTCTTGAAATGCTGTAGTGTTTTCGCGCTAATCAAAAGTTTAACATGCATTTGTAACGAAAAAATGTAATAGAAAAAACATGTCGTATGTTTTCATTCAAGTCAGAAGTTGGCTCTTAGGCCCTCATACATATTTGCCAATGGCTCGTAGCCGGCGTAGCGAATTGAAAAATGGCGCAAGGCCGAAAAGATTACATATAGCATTTGCGCAATTGTTGCGCATTCCAAGTTCTTGGTAAGATGTGGCCATCTAGGGTGCGCAATTTGTAGGCCCCTTTGCCCAGGACCTCATGAATCAGATATGGGCCTTCCCATTTAGGTGCCAATTTCCCTGGGCGTTCCGCATTTGATGCTTCGTTGTCGCGAAAGACGTACTCCCCTGGATTGAAGGTACAAATGCGAACCCTTGTGTTGTAGTACCTTTCCAGCTGGGTTTTGTACTTGGCCTCTCTGATTCTCGCGATTTCGCGTCTTTCTTCTAACAGGTCCAAGTCTAGGCGCCTTTCTGCTTCATTGTCAACCGTGTTGACCGTTGTCATGCGTGGCGATGGCAGGCCAATCTCCGCTGGGATTACCGCCTCTGAGCCATAGACCAGGCTGAAAGGGGTTTCGCCGGTACTTGTCTTTGGCATGGTCCGATGAGCCCATAAAATGCTTGGGAGCTCATCAACCCATCCGCGCCGCCTTGTTCCTAATCTGGCCTTTATCCCTTCGACGATGCATTTGTTCACACTTTCTACTTGTCCGTTGCCTTGTGGGTGCGCAACGGAGGTGAAAGTGTGTTCAATGTTCATCTCCTTCATCCAGTTCTTAAGATCGTCCGAAGCAAAGTTGGTGCCATTGTCTGTCACAATCTTGAGCGGGAGGCCAAATCTGCATATGATGTGCTCCCATATGAATTTGCGCACAATCATAGCTGTGGTGGATGCAAGGGCTTTGGCTTCTACCCACTTTGTGAAGTAGTCGACAGCTACTATGATGAACTTTACGGCGCCGGGAGCATCCGGGAAGGGTCCCACCATGTCAATTCCCCATTGTTGAAAGGGCCATGCGGTGGACACGGGGATAAGATCATTTTTAGGGCGCAGCGTTTTTGGAGCGTGCCTCTGGCAAGAGTCACACTTGCGGATCTCCTTCATTGCATCGACATGCATACCCGGCCAGTAGTAACCGGCGCTCATGATCTTTGCGACAACCATCTGTGGTCCGGAGTGAATGCCACAAATCCCCTCATGGATTTCCCTTATCAGATAATTTGCATCCTGGGGGTCCACGCAACGTAGTAGTGGTCCCAGGAAGGATTTTCGGTACAGGATACCGCCATTCATTTCGTATTGTAGGGCTTTGTTTTGAATCTTTCTTGCTTCCGCTTTGTTTTCGGGAAGCACCCCTTCTTGCAAGTATTGGATGATGGGGGTCATCCACGATGTTTGCCCTGTTTCGATCACATTCACCTGTCGCAGCAATACTGACGGGTTCTTGAGTACCTCTATCCTTACATCCTTGGCGAGATGTTGAAAGGAAGTCGAGGCGAGTTTGCTCAGGGCATCTGCGGGCTTGTTTTCTGAGCGATTGATATGTATGACTTCGTGGGTTTTGAATTGTTGGAGCAATTCTTTCGCTTGTTCTAGATATAAAGCCATGACTTCTCCCTTCGCGTCGTATATGCCATTCACTTGACTGGCTATCAGGAGTGAATCAACATGTGCGCGCAAGTTTTTTGCTCCCATCTTGATGGCGAGGCGTAAGCCTGCCAGAAAAGCCTCGTACTCAGCTTCATTGTTGGTGTTTTTGAAGTCGAGCTTAATGGCGTAAGTAAACTCGTGCTTTTCTGGGCTTACTAGACGTAAACCTGCTCCCGCGCCATCTTCATTTGATGCCCCGTCAGTGTAAAGCATCCAAGTCTCCTCTGTTGTGTTTTCCTTGGGAGTCTCTATCATCTCGCATTCCTTGATTTTATCAGCCGGCACTTCTGTGATGAAGTCGGCGAGGACTTGCCCCTTAATGGCTGGGCGCGGCCTATACAAGATGTTATGGCCGCCCAGTTCAATGGCCCATTTTGCCAACCTGCCTGATGTCTCAGGCTTCTGAAGTATAGTGCCAATGTGGAAGTTGGTAAGCACAGTTATCACATGGCCTGTGAAGTATCGGCGCAATCTTCGGGAGGCGTGTAGTAGCGCAAGAACCAGCTTTTCCATTGTGGAATATCTTGTTTCTGGGTCTGTGAGTACCCTGCTGACGTAATAGATCGGGGTTTGCACGCCATTCCTGTCTACCAACAATACTGATCCTACTGCCTTATCCGAGGAGGACAAGTACAGCACAAGGGGCTCTTTTTCAAACGGTGCCGTCAGCGTAGGGAGTTCGATCAGACACGCTTTCATTTGTTGAAAAGCTGTTTCGGCTTCCGGGGTCCATTTGAACTCTTGCTTCTTTACGCAATTGCGCAACGTGCTAATGAAGGGATACGACTTTGCGGCGTGATTGGAGAGAAAACGATTTAGCGCGGCCAGCCGGCCGGCTAGTCGTTGCATTTCCTTGATGTTTCTTGGTGAGGGCATTCGTTCTATAGCTTGTACCTTCTCTGGATTCACCTTGAAACCGCCGTTTGTGACAATGAAGCCCAGAAACTTCCCTTCTTCCATGCCAAAGGAACACTTGGCTGGATTTAGCTTCATATTTACGCTGCGCAATGAGTTGAACGTTTTTTCGATGTCTTTTAACATTTGGTCCTCCTCGGGACTTTTCACCACTAGATCATCGATATAAACCTCAATGTGCTTTCCGATGTCACCTGCGAAGGTTTTGTCCATCAAGCGTTGATAAGTCGCGCCTGCGTTCTTCAGACCAAAAGGCATCTTTGTGTAGCAGAAGATTCCAAGGTCTGTTCTGAATGCTGTCTTGTCTTCATCTTCTAGCTTCATCTGCACTTGATGGTATCCTTTATAGCAATCCAGAAAGCACTTCCATAGGTATGGCGCGAGAGAATCAATTTTTTTATCGATCTCAGGCAAGGAATAGCAATCCTTTGGGCATGCCTTGTTGAGATCAGTGTAGTCTACGCACATGCGCCATCCGCCATTTGATTTTTCGACCATCACAGGGTTCGCCACCCAACTCTGATATCTTACTTCTCGCAAGATCCCGGCTTTAAGCAGCTCGCATACCTGCTCGTTCATTGCTTTTGTCTTGTCTGCCCCTAGGCTGCGCCTTCTTTGGACCTTTGGCTCGACAGATGGGTACGTGTTTAAGCAATGCTCGGTGATGTTGCGCGGGACACCGGTCATGTCTGCCGGCGTCCAGGCAAATATATCCATGTTTCGAAACAGCAGTTGCTTTAGACGTGTTCTGATGTTAGACGAAATGGCGTGGCCAATTGTCACGGTCTGCTCGGGGTATTTTCGGTTTAAAACCCATTTCTCCGGCTCAGTCGTAGAGACCTTTGCCGCCTTTGTTGGGCGCAGCTCGTCAGTTGACATTACTTCCTTCTTGGCGTATATGATTGCTACTCCTGTTTTGGTTGGGAAACCTATTGCAGAATGAGGCGTTGACGTCACCATGTTTAGCTCGCCTTGTGTTTCCCTCCCAAGAAGCACATCATGCCTTGATTTCACTGGCATTACCATAAAGTTCACATTTGTTGTTCTTGAATGTTTCCCGTCAGAGAGCGTGACAGGGAAACTGATCTGTCCGAGAGGAAAAACCATTTCGTTGCAAAATCCAGACAAAGGATAATCGACAGGTTCGAGTCGCGCTTTATCCTCTTCATCCAGCTGATTGAAACATTGTTCGTAGATGATGTCGGCTGTGCTTCCTGGGTCGATGAAGATGTATTCTGTTTCATAGTGACCAATTATACCAGTAATGACGACGGGTCGTGTGGCGCGAGGACCGCCGCGCACTACTGGGAATATGACTTGCTGTTCTTGCCAAGAAGGCTCGTAGGGCCGTTTGCCTTTTTCTCTCGCGGTGTATCTTGGTCCGTTGACCATGTGAGTCTCTAGCCGTCTCACCTTTTTGTGGCTACCTTCATCGTGACGTTGAAGCTGACGGGTGTCCTTGCGCACATTCTTCACTAAATGGCTTAGTTTGCCGCTTTTGAGCGCTCTCTCGATTTCTTGGCGCAAGCTGTAACAGTCGTCGGTTAGGTGTCCTGAATCTTTGTGAAAATCGCAGTACAAGTTAGGGTCTTGCCCTTTCTTGTTTGTCATTGGCCTTGGCGCCTTGAAATCGACATTCTCCGTCATCAATACCTCCTTTGGAGTTTTTGTGAGCGGAGTCCAGTGTTTGTCACGATTCTCGTCTCTGACTGCTTTCTTGTAACCGATTCGGTCAATCGTTTCTCGCGCATCTTCTCTGTAACGTGGCCTGTCGTCGCGGCCTCTGGGTCTCTCAGACTTCCAGTCATGACTCTTGTACTTGTTGCGCTTGTTATTGTTGTCGCGCGGCCTCTCGTTCGCTCTTGAGAATCGATCTTCGGAGTAATAACCCTTTCCTCCAGCAAGGGATTCCTCGGTTTGCGCGACGATCTTCGCTGCTTCCATCAGCTTATCCCACTCTTTTGGCATCCCATCTTTGCCTGTGATGGTTCTAATGAGGCTATCACAGCGTATAGCCTTCTTGAAGTGGCAGCGCATGAGTTGCTCACTGACGCCGCCAATCTCTAAACATTCTTTGTTGAAACGCGTGATGAAGTCCTCCAGACCTTCACCATCCCTTCGCCATATATCTTCTACTTCCGCCGTATCACGCTGATAGCGACGTTGTTGGCTAAAATAGCTTAAGAATTGTGTCTTGAAGTCTGTCCATGACTTAATCTTTCCGGGCGGAAGGCTGTCAAACCAGGCGCGAGCCGCTCCGGTAAGAGTTTGAATGAACAGGTGGCACCACATGGGCATGTTCCAACCCCCCATGCAGCCCACACTCGTGAATGTTCTGACGTGGTCGTCTGGGTCAGTCAACCCATTGAATTTCCCAACGGTTGGGGGTAGCTTCTCTCGTGAGAGTGGTGCGAGTGCAATTTTCGGGATAAACTTGGAGTGTTCCGCAGCTTCCGCTGGTCTGTATGCCAGGCGGAAATCTCGTTCAGCCTCTTCTGTATAGCCAATGTGTTGTCTTGGCTTGTAGTACTCATGGTTTTTTGGTAAACGATTAAAGACTGATGACTCTTCATCACCTTCCCATGTAGGATCTTCCCATTCATTGTTCATGTTGCGCGGTGTGAGCCGGCTGTGAACAGGGCCTCGTTGAAGGTTCGACGGATATTCATAGTAACTATCCGTTTCCCCTCTTGTATCGCGCGTGTCTTGTACGCTTAAACGTCTTGTAGGGGGAGGCCTGTTGGTTCTGCCTTGTATATTGGCTGGTGGTGGCATTTGGCGCATCCCCTGACTCGGAGGGGTGACCAAGGACGGTTCTGCCGTCAAAACTGCCTGCTGCGCGATGAGCGATTGGTATGCTGCATTGATAGTGGCGATGTTCTTGGCATACCACGAGGCTGGGGTTTCGCCATCTGGTAAGCCAAGTAATGCAGATACATTTTGAGGTGGCGCTGTGTTCGAAGGTCCCTCTCCGTTTCCTGGGGTGACCACTTGTGTGATACGGGTAACGCTCCCGCGCTGACCCCCCGTGTTGGTGATCTCGACTTCACCTATTTCTTCGACTTGGGCTTGGAGGTTTTGGACTCCTTCACCCAAGGCCGTGTTAGAGTTGGCTCCGAAGCCGAACTCTGGAAAGATTCCTTGACCAGTCATAGTCGAAGGATGAAAAGATGTCAAAGGCTCAAATAAAGAAGATGAGGGTGGTTATAGAAAAAATCGGTGGGCGCCAATGAAGAAACAGTGATCTAATTAAGGTATTAATTAGGTGGGTTTATGTTCCTATCATAGGGGTTAATCTTCTTTTAGGTATTTGAGCTCCGACTGGTTAATCAACCTGCAAAACAGAACACCGTTACTCGTTAAGAGGGGAATGTGGGGGTTTCCCTCTTAACCGGGCTCCGGCGTGAGAATAAGCGACTGCTTTGAGAGTAATTAGGTAGTTAAGAGTAAGAGCCGAGAGGATAGAATCAATAACCTGAGGAATGAAGGTCTCTATTTATAGCCGGAGAGGTGTAAGAGGTTGTGGGCTGATGGGCCTTGGGCCAGAAACGGACAACAACGAATATGCTCTTTGCCTTGCTGGCCTCGACTGCTTAGTGGCTTCTAGATGCTCGTCGGCGCTGGCGCACCTTGATTGGAGCCACGTGTCATTGTTGTCGGCCTTGTTGTCCCTTCTGTCATCAGCAGACAAGTGGAGATCGTGGGACAGTTGTCCCCGTCTCTTGATTGGTGCCATGTAGGCGTCCTTGTGTACTTATCGTCAGAAGATCGTGGCGCACGATTGAACAGAGCCTGCTGGACGTTCATTGGCTCTTTTTACTGCCACTTGTATCCTGTGTACCTCTGTAGGTAACAGCGCGTCTTCCTATGGAGAGGATTTTGTTTGATGGCAACTAACCCGCGCGGGGCTAGTGTGCTCACTTATACCATTGTTTTTATGCTAAGTGTTGCTATCTGAGTTTATTATGTGCTCTTCCTCGCGCGGGGGTAAGTCATAATGTGATGTGAGCTGCGCGAGGTTGTTATTATGAAGTTGTTATGCTAAGGAGTATGGTCTGACGTGCAACCTGTTATGAGGTTTGCGCGACTTTTTGGGACCATACCCCTTCAGTGTTTTACGCGAAATGCACTCTCGTTCATGTAGAACTTTCTGTCCCATTCGATTAAAATCTTGAATATTGAATGCCAAATTGATTGCATTAATTTTAAATTTTTTTTTCATTAAAAGGATTTTTTTTTCCCAATCAATAGGGCAAATTACATAAAGATAGCAAGTAAATGAGCAACAAACTGCGCCATTGACCAATAATGTTCAATAAATCATATAGACAATGTGACAAATGAAACTACTAACTTTCATTTTCATAGCTAGTAACAATCTCACTCGAACAAAAAGACATTTATGGCTACCCCTAGTGAACAATTGAATTATTTTTTTGGTCAATCAAAATGTTGTATATTGTTTCGAAATGAAATAAATAAAAGTTAATGACAAACGAAGTGATGCGTGGGTCAAATTCGGTAATTTATTATAGTTAATTAGTTGTAGTGGCGGAACTAGAAACTTTTAACTGGGGGGTCATAATATGTGTGTGTATTATATATATACTACATCTACTACAGGCTCGAGCTCGGGCTCGGGCTCGATAACTAAACGAGCTCTATTACAGGCTCGAGCTCGGGCTTGTTAAAGCTCGGCTTGTTCGAGGTTTTAACCGAGTCAATAACGAGTAGCTCTCGAGCTTTTTGGCTTGTTTACACCCCTAATTATGCAACAAAGTGTTGATAATTTATAATAGGTAATTTATGGATACAAAAATTCATAAGACTTAAAAATTTAAGCTCTGGCTGTTTTTAAAAAAAATCCACAGCCGTCACTGTCCTCGATATTTAAGGTTGGCTACTTAGGTTAACAAACGTTTCGTACTTTCGTCTCTTTAAGATTTGAAATTCCACTTTTTGCTCATATGATTTTAAATCTTAAAATTTCACCAAAACTTTTAATTTTGCATTATTTCTCTTAAATTAAATTATTTGTTTCCTCTTTCATTTTTATACAAAATAATTAGTGTTACATTTATAAATGTTTATAGCTAGGGTCAGATATAATACATTAAAGTCAACCATCCAACCATATACAAAATTAAGGAGGCCTCCGTGTTCCCTCAATTAACTAAAATGCTTTAACCTCTTTATCTCCATGTATTCCTTTTCATTACTATTTACGCGTTTTGCCTGACATCGATCCATCGCCTAGAAGCGTTAATCAAAAGTGCCAGTAGACAGTGGTGGATCGAGGATTTTCGTCAGTGGAGTGGGGATGGAAAGCAGACTTGTCAAAACAGATTTTTTTTAACAATAAACCATAACAAAAAAGAAAGAAACAAACAAATATGACTTGATGAACCGTTAGTTGATTAGTAATGAACTAAAGGATATCTTAAAAGAGATTGATTATGTAGTTTTTTTTTGTTGAAAGGTAAATTTTGTTTATAACGCCAAACCCAAAAAACAAGATTGGTTATGTAGTAGTGATAGTTTCATCAAAAATTCAAAATACTTAGCCTTTTTATTACAATATTAAAAAATATATTTAGAAAAAGTCAACAAAGTTCAATAAAAACATAGACAATCAACTGAAATCATGAAGTTAATCAAATATTCATCAAAATTGTCAACGTGAGTTACCCCATTTGATAGAGGCATATGTCTTTTAAAGGGAAGTCGCAAGTTCGAATATGGAGATGGAGTGTCATTTAAATAAATGGTATAATGTGTAGGAGAAAGATTTGCCGTTCAAAAAAAATAATAATAATCATTAAAATTAAATATAGTTATAAATTTTAATAAATATTGAATACTAAAAGAGTTTGATAAAAAATTTGTGAAATATTGCAATATACCGTTTTAGTCTACAAGAAGAGATGCAAAGAGAGTTGTGAAAGTTTATAGCGTCCTATTTAAGGGGGGCTAATCATTAGGGTTGTTCACGATCCAACAAGCTAAGTGAGGGTTAGCTCGAGCTTGGCATGAATTTTAAATGAGCTTGCTCGACACGGCTTGCAATACTCAACCAAACTGAAAGTTGAGCTTGAACTCAGCTCGTTACAAACCGTAACACGTGACCCGACGAACCGTCTCAATTATATGGAACAAAAAAGTGATGGGAAGGCATTGACGGACCGGTAGTGGTCCTCATCGCTAGGCAGTGCTAGTCATATTGGACTTCTTTACTCTTAAAACACAAGGTTAACTATACTGTAACCAAATATTGATTAGAAATTTCGGTAGCCTCTCTTTGTATTTTTATAACATGTAGCCTTTGTAGTTATTTATGAAACTTTTAATAGTCTAAACAAAGGGTAAATTAGACACTTCATTTCCTTTGCTAGCTTCTTGTTAGTTATTTATGAAACTTTTTTCCTCCTTAAAAAAAGCGTAGGGGTGGTAGGTGTGTTTTTTAATAGTCTTAAAACATAAGCGAAATAGATTTAAAAAAGTCAAGTTATGATAAAAATAAATTTAATTTAATGGGACCATGACATGAGAGCCTTTGGCTTTTAGGCGTGGCATAACCCTCTCCAATAAACCATCAACTTGACCATAATGGCATTAAACACCTTTTTTCAAATGTGCATTGGCCAATAACCTAACAATAATTGGGTCAAAAGGAGGTAGCATATTACTTGTTCTTACCCACTTTACCATATTCTCCACCAATCTTATGAGAATACTTTTTACAATACCGTTATATTTTCTGTTGTTTTTCTAATTCATATATAGAATAAAATTGTATTTTTCCTTAAAATCATAAAAGTGTAGAATAAATGTGTACTCCATAACTTGTAATTCCTATCAAACCTTTTATTATGATTTCTCATTTGTTCTTAATTAAATCCAGTTATACTAAAACGATATTGATAACATTAAAACATATTATACATTCATAGTAACATCATACTTCGCACTTGTAGCCATGACATGCTCACATGCATAAGATCTTGATCGTGTATATGCTTATGCTAGTATATCATTCGTTCATCTCAGGTATAAACTTTGTAACACGTGACCACGATACGCGTACGTAATATATATGTTTTATAATTTAGTGCTCTTTTTATTCTATTGTGTTTAGGATGCAATTGCTTGTATAATGTATGATAATCGTATACAAAAAGAAGTTGATGGCAAAGATAAATCAATTAATTTCAATTAAGATAGTATTAGACGATTCACAACGGATACTTTTTACCTTATAGATGGGTGACATGGCATATGAAGGAGGCTCATCCAATCCTACCATGACTATGGGACGTTTTTGATGTTCATGTCCGTGACTAAGGACTGATTTTGTTGTTAACGTGTCAAATGATTAGACGCGTTTATGAGAAGCTTTTGAGATCCATCGTTACGTATGCTCTTATCTTTAGTCAATATAGTGTTTTACAACAAAGTGAAATAAAAATAATGTAGATCTATTACTATTGATCAACAATTACTACATTACATTTGTATTTATTGTTGGTGTGGATGTGGAACTTATGATGGGTTCTCGTAGTTGTTAAAAACAATCGAGTATAGCATGACATCTTCTTCCCGTCATAAGCCAACATACTTATTACACCAATTATACCAATACATCCGCCATTTTTATATTACAACGATGTAGTCTTAATACTACTTTTTTAAGACATGTGCTAATAAGTTTTAGTTTTTTTATGGGAGGCACGGGGGTGGGCGGGGAGGACCACCGACCACGACATGTGTCTTCTGAGGGCATATATAAAAAAACCATATATATAACTAGGGCCGTTCAAATCGAACGTCGCTCGTCGCTCGCTCGACGCTCATTCGGAAAATGCTTGTTCGATTTGACGTTCGGTTGTAAACGAGCCAAGCATGAGCAAAGGTCCGCTCGGCTTGGTTCGGCTCGAATTATTATTTTTAGTTAGTATATATATATACATATACATATATAAACATGTATATACACAAATATAAATTAAATTTATAGTTTTATATATACCACTCTATTAGATTTTGGTCTGCTATATACAAATTTACAACTATGTCTATACATACTAGCCCAACCACGCCAATAAAAAATTAATATCAAATTTAAAAGTTAAACCCTAAACCGGTAAACGATAGGCTGCTCATCGCCTCAATGTTTTATATTGTTACCCTAAGTCGATCGTCTACTCTCAACGTATTTGTTCGTGCAATATGATCATCGCCTCGTCGTCCACAACATTGTAATTCATAAGATAAATATTATGTCACGAAATGTGCATGTTTTTTAAAGACATAAAAACTTGAGACCAAACATTGTCAGTGTCTATCTCAGCAATTTTAAATGGGGCGACACGGTTGTCCAAATCGCTCGACGCTCGCTCGGAATATTTACTGCTCGAAAAATGCTCGCTTGATTTGAGGCTCGGTTAGGTATTAGCTCAAAATTTTTAACTAAAGCTCATTAGGTATTAGCTCAATATCCATTTTAGTTTAAAATACAGTAATGACAAGAACCATGAGCGGCAAAAAAAGGGGTCACATTATCCATTTTGTTAAGACCGAAGGGCACATTTTTTCGGGCTCGAATAGAGCACCTGAATTTTTGGACCGGCCCTTCCGTAGTTGAGGATCAAACAATCTCGTATTATGTTAACATTTATTATATATGTAGTTGATACTATTTATTACCATGATATTCTTTAGAAACATACTGGTACCATACCTCAATGATTCTTACACACACATCTATGAATAATTAGGCAGTCCTGCTGCTGTAACAATATTACTATATGAAGCAATCAGCCAATAAGTCAATATCAACAATGTTTTTTTAGACAAAGTTAGGGTGGAGGTGGTGGTGGCGGCGGCCTTATCTGGTAATAGTATTGGGAGGAGCTTGTGGCGGCTGTAGGCGGAGAAAAATGGATGCTGTGAGGTGCCATTGAAATGGTATCTCTTGAGTGGTGGCTGCCAGAAGTGGCTGCTGGAGCTGCGAATCCTGATGATGCTGCGGGGAAGTGGTTGAGACTGTGCATTTGATACCCCCAGTATGGTGGTCCTTGCGGCGACACTGCGATGGTCTTGCTACTTGTTGCACTTCCCTAAAAATGAATCACTCATGTTAAATTTTGTAACACATGATTTACAGATGCTACGATTATCAACGTGCAGGGCTGACAATTTCTACACGACACGAACCTACAGGAAGTTAACAGGTTTCATGTACGTTTAACCTTAACATGTTTCGTATCTATAGCAGGTTGACACGTTAAGACCTGTTTAATTTCGTGTCTTAACAAGTTAAATACCTGTTGTAAACCTGTTAATGACACGTTCATAATATTAAATAAAAAAAATGTGGGGCTTCTAATTTTAAATAAAAAAAAATACCTGGAAGTAAAGTTTATATATATTTAATGAAAGGTCGTGTTCTTGTCTTAAAAGGTCATATGATAAGATACGCTGGTAATTTTTCCGTGTCTTAACATGTCATATCATGTAACCTATTTATTATCAGGTTCGTGTTTGGAAAATCTGACACGATAAGATTTCGTGTCGTGTTTGTATTTACCTGTTTCGGGTTCGTGTCTTAACAGGTCAGGTTGACACGATATGCCAACCCTATCAACGTGTTATGTGTAGCAAAATGAAATAACCGAACAAGATTCGGTCTTTAGAGGCCATAAGTTATGTTATATACAAAATTATAAAAGAATTTACCTCGTAGTTAGGGACGAAGGTTGGGTATACACCACTCCAAGATGAAGAGTGTCCTGAACTTATGGGTAGCCCTTTAAGAGCTGTCATGCCTACTGTGCTTGAAACAGGGTTCTCCAACTGTCATAATATCACAAAATAGAGTATATGTATTCAAATGTTTATTCAATTTGGAGGCAATGTCACAATATAAAATATAAACAAGGAAAATCACGAAAATGACCTTTTTTGAACAAACAAATTTACGAAAATTAACATCGTTTGTGTTTGCGTCTGGGGGAAACGCAAACACGGGATAAATGCAAGTTTTGCGTCAGAGATTGTGCCATGGGTTTCTGCGTCCATTTTTTTTCTTTTTACCACGATTTTTAAACGATCATAACTTTTTCATACGATAATTATTTTTTATAAAAAAATGCACCAAATTAAAGATAATAAAATTCTCCTTAATTTGGTGTAAACTTTTTAAAAAAAAAATATTAACGTATGAAAAAGTTACGCTCTTTACAAATCATGGTGGAGAAGTAAAAAAAGTTGATGATGACATGTGTCAACTTTCTATTCACTAGGATTCATGAGGCAACCACAAACACAATCTCGAAGGACTGAGGCTACCACAGACGCGAAGCATGCTCATTTTAATAATTTTGACCAGTCAAATGTCCATTTTCGTGATTTTCCCATATAAATATGTAATAGAGCCCAAAAGGATATGTTTTGGATTATTATTTACCTGTAATCTCCTAGGATCATGCATGTAATTCAAATGGACTTGCTCTACATTGTCAGTTCTACTTGAGCCCGCTCCATGCGAAGGGGTCGAAATTCCCAAGCTTAAATTCAGGTTGTGATCATTTTCTGCATCACATGGTAAAAGAAACTTTATAATAAACTTGCATAAGTCAACATCACATACAATGATCATGGCGGACAAAAGTTACCATGATGAATTGCAGGAAGTGTGTTTCCTTCGTAAGAACGGGGTTCGAAGTTGGTCACGGCTTCTCTTCCGTTACACTCGATCGCTGCCTTGTCATAAGCCCTAGTTGTCACGAAAGAGAGATTGTTAGATGATATACCAAATTGACGTTGCGAATTGCAAATATTAGGTTAAAAAAGAATGAAATTCAGTATGAAGGTGTGAAATTGGGAATTGAATATGTAATTTTATGATCTTAAAGACCTTGCAGCATCTGCTTCGCTGTCGAATAGCCCAAGATACATATACCTGCAATGCAAGCATTGGAATCTCCATGATGAAAATTAGGTCTCCAACATTCTTTTCTTTTTTTTTTTTTTTCAAATTGACATCCACCACAAGTTTCTTTATAGTCATTAGAACTTAACACATACAATGCATTAATAAAACAAACATAATCACCAAATCCTCACTTTTTGCCAAGAAACTGTCCCATCCGCGCTTCCCACCTGCCGCATTTGTGCAACGTCACCCCTCTGTATTTCGAGCTTCCCCTCGCGAATCCAGTGCTTTGTCGTCTTAGTATATGCACAAATTCTTCTTTCGAAAAGTTAGGCATCTACTCCAAAGTCCAACGAAAACGAAAACAAATCAAACACAAAGAATCAATCAAATCAAATCAAACAAATCACAAACCATCAGTTAAAACTCCAAACCTGCTTCATATCCTCCTCATAGTCATTTATACTAAAATTAATATCAGCGTCAACGCCACGAAACTTGATCGCAGCGCGATCATAAGCTCTGAAAACCACAAACAAATAACCAAATGTTTACAAACAACAAAGAGCAAACATATACTAAAATTAGCAAAAATTACTAATCATCAATTCATACCTAGCTGCAGCATGAGCAGTATCAAATCCACCTATATATATATAAACACACAATCCAACACTACAATTAATCACAAACTTCCAAAAATAGTAATCTCATACTAAAAATAGCATACCTAAATAAACTTGTTTCCCACAATCCCTGCATCAAATAACAAAAGTACATAAATAATCATATATATATATATATAGGAATTTATATTATATATACATATACATATATATATAAACAACTAACTAACTAACCATATGTGAGACTCCCATCTACCAGTCCTCCTATAAAAAGTAACACCTCTGTACTGTGAACTCCTTGACCTAGGTCCTCTCCTGCTCTTCTTACCAGCCGGTTGTACGTTCGGCTTCTGCGGTTGTACATCCAGCTGTACCAATCTCATCTCCTGCAATTCATTACCTCCAGGACACAACAACAACGTGTTAGCCTGACTAACCATCCCTGACTCGCCTCCTTGACTCACCGGAAACAAACTCTGAGTCAGGAACTCGGACTGAGTCACAACTCGGTTCCGATTCTCCTCAATTTCATTGTTTGCACTTGTATCTCCGACCTTCAATATGTCGAAATTGAAGCAGGATATGCTCTCAGTATCTTCATCTCCGTCGCCGTTGCCGTCGCCGTCGCCGGCATTACTGGAATTGAAACCTTCGGCATTCACGACGGAGGAGTTTGAGGTTCCAGATTCTTCTACGTCACGAAACGACGGCGTTTCGTCTTCGTTAACAAAGTTGAGATTAAGATCTAGCATCTTCTGAGGTGTTTGTTATATACGAATTGATATACGAATCGATATACGAAACGAATCTGTGTGTGTGTATCTACAGTTTCAACGGATCGATGAGATTAAAACATTGAAGTAGTTGAAGTTAGAGATATTATGTGTATGTATATGTGTGTGTGTGTGTTGGTGATTTGAAAGTTTTTTTTTTATTCAGGTGTAGAGATGAAATGGAGAAGATGAAGAGAAAATATCAAGAGAGAGAGAGAGAGAGAGGGAGAGAGAGGATTGGAGGAGAGAGAGAGATGGGGGGGACATGTCAGGCCCATTTTAAGAGTGAACATTTGTTATTGTGGGGGAGGGTCTTGGTTACCGGAAAAGGAGGTTGCCTCTACTTTATACAAAAAAAAAAAACAAAAAAAAATACATATATTTTTTCTTTAGCAACCGATGAATCATCCGAATAGGCTACTGGTGAAATTCACAACATTGAATACACTCGTCTTTGAGATGAGGAACTTCGCCTAGGGCAGAAGCCTGTGAAGACTCGACTGAAGGGACGACAGTGCGGTGAGATCAAACTAGTGGTCGTCGCCTACTCACTCGCCTAGTCTCTCATTATCACCAGGTGTCGCCGAAACTAAATGATAGGGATAGGAATCGAACTTGGAATACCAAGTCTCTCTCTTACAACTCTACTACCATCTCATTGACAAAAAAAAATCTATATATCTATGGGGCTGGAAACTTATGGGTGAATAAGTATTGAGTCAGTAAGAGGTTGGATTGGGTAAGATGCTTTGAATTAGAAAGAGAACTAATTTGGCTCTTGGTGGTGCTGGGTCGAGAAGGTGATGCGTGACTCGCGGACTGAGGGTTATGAACACACGTAAATGGATAAAGGGGTACAATTTCCGTTCAACATCATTTTGAAACATTAATGGTTAAGAGACTTACTAACCGGTTCAGAGATATCAATGAACCAAACATACTTAATACTGATTGATTCAAATGTAACATATATCTTTATAACTCTTAATGCCGACTGATTATACCAAAGACATCAAATATATAAATAGTTCTTATGTATGATAATTCATAGTTAATGAACGAATTCAAGTTTTTGTACTTGGATGAATTATATCAAGTCGAACTCAAATAGGCATACATGTTAAGCACTCAAGATATATTTGAGTATAGATTAAATGAGTTATTTAAAAAAACCAATGATACTAAAAAATGAAGTTATAAAAACAAGTTAAATTTTGTAAAAGTAATTTGTTTTATATCTTAAAAGAATCTTCCCAATAAAGATATTTTGGAAGTGAAACCAATGGTATATTTGGGCAAATGAACACACTTTGAGAATGTTCAACTCATCTTTCATGTCTTTTTTTACAGTAAATTATCTACGTTGATTTATCGCACCTCTTCATTGGAGACTTGGCCCCACTAAGATCAGACGGTCGTTCACACAACAGGATTCACGCTGGCACGGAAAGTAACACGACATACAACTGGATGAGTACCAAATAGTACATTAGCTAATATCCTCTTAAACCACTACATATCATTGTGTTTTGGTGGTTTATCTCTGTTACTATAATCGCTTTATTCATTGGGGTGTAAGGGTGGAGATACAATAGAAAGTTTATTTGGCTAGGAAGGCTAGGAAGTGATCTTGACCATCCATTAAGTTAATCAAGGGCTAAGATTAAATCAGGGAAATTGAAAGGAAGAAAAGAGGCGCGTGAGTTTGTTCAAGGGCATTCTAGTCAATCCAAGCCAATAGTTTCTCTCTCCTCCAATTCCCCCACCCATTTTTTAAACGTTAATAACTCTTTCATACGACATTATTTTTTTTTATAAAAATTGCACCAAAAAAACGAGCGTTTTTTTATCTTTAAAACGAGTATACTATTGCTATATTTAAAAAAAAATTAAAACCCAGTTGCGTAAAACGCAATAGAAAAACCACCAGTTACGTAAAACGCAATGAAAAAAAAAACCTAAAAAATGACATTTTTCTAAAACGCAATGCACAAAAAACACAAAGAAATGACTTATTTGTAAAACGCAATGGCCAGAAAACACATAAAAATGTGTTTTACCTAAAACGCAATGCACCAAAAACACATAAAAAAATGTTTTACCTAAAACGCAATGCACCAAAAACACATAAAAAGATGTTTTACCTAAAATGCAATGCACCAAAAACACAAAGAAATGTCTTATTTGTAAAACGCAATGGCCAGAAAACACTTAAAAATGACTCATTCTAAAACGCAATGGACTGAAAACACCTAAAAAATATGTTTTACCTAAAACGCAATGACTAAAAACACTTAAAAATGTGTTTTTTCTAAAACGCAATAGCCAGAAACCACATAAAACTCTCTTATTTCTAAAACGCAATGGACACATAAAACTGTATGTCACTGTGAACTGTCTGAATTGTCTACGAATTACTGTCTTCGAAATGAGCCAATTTCTGAAAAATTAATTTTTCTGATGCGTTTTTAGTACAGCAATTTAATCGAAAAAAACCCCAGCCAGGGGCTCTGCCCCTTGGACCCCGCCAGGGGCTGCCGCCCCCGGACCCCCGCAAAGATCGTAAAACGCAATGACTGAATCAAAAACCCAAATCGTGAAAATGAAATTAAAGAATTTCTTACATGGATCGAAGTCGATTTCTTCATCAATTGACGAAATTTGAATGATAGAAACACTTATCAACGCTCGGATCGAACGAATCGAGTGATTATCTCCAAAATCACCGGAAAAAACGAGATTTTTTTATGAAATTAAACTGGGTTTTCTTCAAAAAAAAGCTGAAGAACACGTTGATCGGGTTTTGAATCATTGATTGGTGATGAAAATCGCACTATAATGTAGTGATTATTGAGATAGAAAGTGAAGAAATAGTTGAAGATGGTGGGTTTTGAAAATGGTGGGTTTTGAAGTTACTGGGTTTTGAAAAAGGAAGAAGAAGGAGTTGGATTGACTAAAATACCCTTTCTCTTTATTTTAAAATTTGCCACATGTCATAATCCTATGACTTCATATCCTTTTCTAGCGAAAATTAACTTTCTATTTGATTTTTTCCCTTGGGGTGTAATCTATAAATGTTCTTACAATAAATACTATGCAAACTATTAAAGTCTTTTTAGAAAACTAATCATAATTTTAAAAGTAATTTTCACCCATTATGGATTCCTACGGACAGTATTTAAAGCAAGGTGCATTGTTTTAGTTAAACCCCTTTACAAAAATATATTCTTATAAAATTTTTTAAAGATATTTATGTACTTAAACCAAAATTTTGTTCGGAAAGATTACATGAATACACCACATGTTCATTGAAATAACTTTTCACATTGGATCATTTAAAAGAACATTTAATAAAGGTAATAGATTGTGACATGAGTTGTACGAATGACTATGATTTTTGAGAGAGTTGTTAAATAAAAGAGTTTTAAGAATCATATACTTAAAAAAAAGGGAATGAGTTTTAGCACGTGGTGTCAAATTCCTTCTATGTTCGTGTTCGCAGTAAAAGATATAATGGAAATTCATGGTTACTTACAAGTGGGAAAGGAAGCAAAGAAGATTATACACGGTTTAATTATAATCACGTTGTGGTGTATTTGGAAAACGAGAAATGAGACTATTTTTCAAAACAAATAATATAGTCTAATGGAAGTGTTAGGTAAAGTTAAGTCTGAAGATTATGTTTGGTTAAAGAACAAGTCTACTTTTAAGTCCATACGTTGGGAGGATTGCTGCAAATCGTCTCTGTATATGCTGTAAATCTGATCTCTTGCCCGTTTGAGTCGAGGGCGTGTATATTGCTTGGCCTCTTGCCGTTTGGGTCGGATGTGTTTTAATGAAGTTTACTTAAAATAAAAATTTAAAAAGGGAGTGATATCTAATATATATCCTTAAACCACTATATATTATTGTGTTTTTGTGGTGATATCTCTTACCCTAAGCTCTTTATTCATTGTGGTGTGACCTATAAAAGTTCTTATAATAAGTATATGAAACAATTAGAAAGTTTTTGTAGAAAACTAGTCATAAGTTAGAAAAAATAATTTATTTGCCCTTGCTAGATTCCAACAGTACTAAATCAAGTTGCTTTTGTTTTAAGTTAAAACCCTTTCACAAAATATATTCTTATAAATTTTTCTGAGTTATATTCATGAACTTAAACAAAAAGCTTATTCAGTAAGACTACATAACTACACTACCATCACCATGTTCATTGAATGAACTTAAACAAAAAGCTTATTCAGCAAGACTACATAAGTACACTACCATCACCATGTTCATTGAAATATCTTTGAATTTATATGTACATCTATCTAATGGCATTAGATTATACATGAGTCGTATTGATCACTATGGTTTTGAAAGAAAATTATTAAATAAAAAAGTTTTCAGAATCATAAACTTCTTAAAGAGAAAAACATAAGAATTTTCATCTCAAAATATCTGTTGGATTTACTTTTTGGCAAATAGTTCATAAACTATAAATTTCATTTATCGCAGTAAGAGTGATCTACACTTAGCTATCAGATGGATCCTAACTCGAGGATCCCTGATTCAACCTTAAACCAAAATGAGCTTCAACCCTTCAAAATTGGTCCTCCTTTGATCCAAACCAACTTCTTTGATGACCGACGATAATAATACACACCACCCAAACCTCCTTTTATTGAGTTTTAGACTCGACTTTGTAATTCTTGGCAAGAATTACCACTTCACCTCTCTAGGCTCCCTCTCACACGCACCTTTCTCTTTTGAGGATGAAAACTTTGTTTTGGAAGAATGTGTAATTAGAGTTTCTTTCTATATGCCTGACAAAATTTACCATATTACCATTCATGAGCTTTTTCCGTGGTTCTCTTTCAACATAGGCTTTTTAGGTCACAATTCCAAATATTTTATTTAAGCCCATGATATAATTATAATTCCAACAATTATATTGATCACTTTGAGATTTTTGAGGTGTTAAAGTGTGTAACATAATGATATAGCCGAAGGATACATAGTATTCTAGTATAAAAAGACCCGTATTTAGGATAAATTATCTCAAAATTGATAAGGATGGATAGTTATTAATGCATTGTCACTACAAAAAAACGAGTATTAGAAACTGAAAAAACAGTATCTAATACATTAAAATCAGTCCCCAATGGTTATCAAGGACTAATTTGCCAGTCCCCAGCTAGTCTCGGATACCTAGTACTAGATAGTGGTTTTAGTAACTAAAAATTAGTCCCGATTGTATGACACCAACAAGGACTAACAGTCAGTCCTTGATGCATAAAGATTCAGTCCTCAATTTGTCTCTCGGTACCACGTCATTTCGGTCCCTGATACATCTCTTTAATGATTGGAAATCAGTCTCTATTACTATGATTATTCAATCTCGAATGCATTCATTAAGGACTGAAAATCAATCCTTAAACCATGTTTATTTTGTCTCCAATAGGTTTTATTAGGTTTGATATTATTAGGGACTGAAAAACAAATACCTAATATATTTCTTTAGTGACTATAATACTAGTCTCTAATATGTTTTTCCTTGACTAAAAAGTAGCCTCCGATATCATGTTTTAGTTTTGCAGACTACAAAATAATGTTTAATACCATCACAATTCAGTTCCTAAAATGTGTATTTTCAATCCTTAATATATTTCTAAAACAATTTTCAAACACAAATAAAACCAACAAATTTTACAAACACAAAGGTATATATTTCTTCAAAGTATAAACAAGTTCTGCAATTATAAATGAATAAATGTGTTAAACTTTAACATCTTGAATTCATTTCTTAATAAAGCTAGAGCTGTATCTTGAACCATGTTGCAAGTTTGAGGTGGTTGTGATGAAATCTTCATAAGAGTTCCAACTTTTAGCCCAAAAATGTTGACATGAAAAAACCAATCACTTTAACACACCATCCAAGCATTGATCGTAGAACCAGAATATGATCTACAAAACCATATGTGAATCGTCAAACTTTGACACATAGACTTGTTGTAGCCACAATGTCCACAAAAGCAATCCCCTGTTAAAATATCTTGATGCAGGAAGTAACAACAAAAATAATATATAAAATAAGTTTATTTAACTTCAATGGAATTTAAAGGAAATTGAAATTTAAATTTCATCTATTAAGATGTTTGGTTCATATAACTTGATGGAATTGGAATCTCAATTCCAATCTTCATGTGTTTGGTTGACAATGGAATTGGAATCTCAATTCCAATCTTCATGTGTATCGACGCGAACTGTTTCGAACCGTATCCTTTCGAATCGAACCGTTTCGACGCGTACCGTTTCTACCCGTACTGTTTTGACACGAACCGTTTCGACCCATACCATTTCGAATCGAACCGTTTCGAATCGAACCATTTCGACGCGTACCGTTTCAACCTGTATCGTTCCGACCCAAACCGTTTCGAATCGAACCGTTTCGATCCGAACCATTTTGACGCGAACCGTTTCGACCTGTCCCGTTTCGACCACTACCGTTTCGAATCGAACTGCGTCGACCTGAACCGTTTCGACCTGTACGTTTCGACCCAAACCGTTTCGAGGCGAACTGTTTCGACGCGAACCGTTTTGACATGTCCCGTTTCGATCAATACCGTTTTGAATCGAACCGCGTCGACGCGAACCGTTTCGAGGCGGACGTTTCGATCCGAACCATTTTGACACGAACCGTTTTGATCTGTCTCGTTTCGATCACTACCGTTTCGAGCCGAACCGTTTCGACGCGAACCGTTTCGACGCGAACCGTTTCGACCCGTACCGTTTCGACCTGAACTGGTGGTTGTGGGTGCTGGGGTGATGGATTGCAATTCATTTGACAACCAAACACAATAGAAATGGAATTGAGATTCCAATTCCAACAATTTCCAATTCCAATTGGAATGTTTAAATTTCAAATCCAATTCCCTCAAATTCTAATTCCTATACAAATTTCAATTCCAATTCCAAATCATTACGCGAACCAAACGCCCCGTAAGTTTTTAAAAAGTATAAATACTAAGTTATAAATATACAAAATAATAAATACCTCTACTTTAATATAATAAAACTTTTTGTAAAATTTTTATTACAATATTATGTTCATATTTGATCAACCTTGCCAACGTCCAAAACGAGTCGGGTGAAACCCGAGCTCGTAAAGGCCTGAGCTCGGACCGTGTAACTTTGAGAGAGCTCAGGTCATTTACAATCTTATTTCTAAATCTCAAGCTCAACATGAGTAATTTTTCAAGCTCAGCCTCAGCTCATTTATTATTTATATCAAATAAATGACTTAATTTAAATATTTTTAATAAATAGTTTATTTATATCTATAATTATTTTTATATGGTTTTTAAACTTATAATATTTATATATGGCATACTATGTATATAAATTATTTTAATTAAATTTTATATAGAAATAATAAATTATTAATATATATATATTAAACAACAGTTATATAAATAATAGGCTCGTCTAGCCTTGTGATCCGGTTAGAGCATGATAAGTGAAACTCGGGCTTGAATTGGTTTATAAAAAAACTGAAACTAAATATCAATTCCCAATGAAGTCTCTTACAATGATTGTGAGGACTAATTCGGTCATAACATCTTTCTTATAAATACAAGAATTTGTATCGATTATTTGAGACTAAAAATTATGTCTCTAGTTCTTTCGTATGCAAAACACTTTGGAGACTAGATATATGTTCCTAATAAGATTTTGAAAGGATTTTTAAGACTGATTTTCATCCCTTGATACTAACTATCAAATAGTAGAATTTGTGTAACATAATTGGACAATGAAAGTTAGTCACGGATTATTTCTTATATTAAAAGGCGTTCAAAACTGAATATCAGTCCTGAGTTCTGTTTGTCTTGAAAATATTATGAACTGATATTCAGTCCCTAATATACCCCCACTATATTAGAGACAAAAGATTAGTCTCCAACACATTTATGACATTTTTCATTATAGAGAGAACATATTTAAGACTAAAATTCAGTAGCCAATAAGGTTCCTTCCAAAAAGCCATGTGGCGCAAACATATTCGCAACTGGAATTTAGTCTCAAATAAGTTGTCAAGATATTAGCGACTAATTATCAGTCACTAAAATATGTCGCATAGAAATCAGTCCCCAATATTATTAGTAACTGATAAATCAGTCCTAGATGTTATGTATTTGAGACTGATACATCAGTCCCTGATAATTTAGTCTCTAATGGTCACTTTTTTTGTGATGATTTGCAAGTAATGGTTGAAAAGGAGATGAATTGTATGTCAAAAAGATACTTTCAGAACATAAGACGAGAAGTGTAGGTGAAAGTTGTGGGGTACGACATGTACTCAACCCAAAGAAGTATGACCCGCACATGTCGTTGGTAAGAAGAGCAAATCAGTATTGGGAGTTGGACCCTTAGTAGGCCAAGCCAAGTTAAGTATGACCTGTACTGTTTTAATGAGTGTACGACCCGTATCGATATCGAAACCCTAAAAATCTTTGCCTATATATATAGTGATGGAACCCTAAAATAAAACTTTTGACGATTAGAATGACAAAAAAGGTTGTAGAACCGGTGTTTGGAAAGTTCAAAAGCGAAAAGGCGAGAGAATTGAAGATCTAATGTTGTGGGAAGCAAGATCTGACTTTCTCAGTTACATCTCTATTGTTTTCTAGTCTTTGAACTTGTATTTGATAATGATTTCAGTTTATGTGTTGAATGTCTTCATCATATTGGGCTAAACATCTTTATGATTGTCTGGAGGAGATGATTCGTTGAATGATTTGTGCTTTGATGATTGATTGGCTTATTAGTATGATTTTAGTTGTTTGTTATGGATTAATCTTATGATGTATATAAGCATATGTTGAGTATCGATTATGATGTTATTATGTGGTTGTATCAGTCTATCTATCTATGAAGTTATGCATGTTAGATTCGGTATCTTCAATCTCTAGGTTATATTGACGTCCATTAACTTAGGGCTTGCAACTTTAATCAGTAATAGATAATCAGTTACCATAACTGATAAAACATATGGGCTACTTACAAGAACGATCTAAATAAAATGATCTAGAAACTAGTTAGCGTTTATGATTAACCTTTATAAGTTCGTAAGTCGCTATGTTCGTAGTTCAATCTTAGCACTAATCTAGAAACCCTAAGTCATTTGAATCCTTGTCAATACTAACTTTACTCAATTAGGTTCAAAGGTGTGTTTATAGTCTTAACTCTGGTTTGATAAGATTAATCTTAGTCTTTAATTCATTTTAGCACTTCGTACGCTACTATCGATGCTAAGTCTTGAAGTAGTTAAAGAAAAAGAAATATATTTCATCACTCTGATCATTCTTCGTTGATTTGATCCTGGATGGTTATATATATTCTTAACCCTTGATTACCTCCCATAGCTGATGAAGTATAAGTTTTCTTAGTTCTAATTAAGTTCGATTATTCGTAGATTGCATATTAAGTGATAAACTAAGTATTAAAAGCTATTGTGTCCTAGGATTGATACTCGATAACTTACCTGAACTGTACTATACGATGATAGGTACGATTGCATGTTATGTGTGTATTTAGCATTATGAGGTCTTTTACCTTAAAACTGGTCACTGCATTGTTTGATATTTATTTGTTACTATCAAAGCATGTCACATAATATATATTATTTTGTTATTTTGTTATGTAATACATATATTTAATATAAATTAAAAACTATTATATCTATACTATTATAATACATATAAGGAGAACAAAAATGTAGTTTAGCATGATATTAAGTCTTTAAGTAATACAACTTTTTAAACATATGGTACAATCCTTTAAACATATTGTTTACTTATAAACCAACTACCTCAACGATTTTTAAATGACCATAATTAATATGTTATATGATTACACGTGTCTGTGCTCCCGTCGCATCATGTGGGCACTGATCTAGTGTGTGTGTGTATGTGTACTTGGCTCGTTTAGGTTTGTGAGCCCAACCGAGTTTCGTATATTAAACTCGAGCTTGGGCCCATTGTTAAACTAACTTATTTTTAAGCCTAAGATTGGTGCGATTTGAGCTTTTAACGAACCGGTCTTAAGTAGCTCATGAGCAGTTTGGCTCGTTTACAACACAAGTATTCTTGAAAAGACAAGAGCCATGATGGGCGATGCAAATGATAAGGTGAGAATACGTCTTATGTTTTTTAATAAACATAATGTAAACTTTGGATCCTCTTGTATAAAAGAAAACACTTATGATTTTGATAAAGTTTTGAACCATCAGTTTGAAAACTGGTTTATTCCTAGCACAAAGGTAAATGTTAATGATGATGATCCTGAATTATATATTAAGAAACGTTAGAAATGAAAATCTTGATCCCAAACAAGTAACTACATAATTTAAAAAATCAAAGCATTGGTTTAATAAATGCTTAGGGAAAACATCAAGTCTATGATAAAAACTTGAAAACACATTTTTATATAAACTTTTAATCTCTCTTATTATTTAAAGTATGAAAAGTTTAAGAAATAAGCAGTGAAATCTTGTTTGAAACTTTTAGTCACAAAAAAAAATGTGATGAAAAGTTTGGACTAGGATTTCAAATGATTATAAATGGTCATCAAGTAGCATGATTAACACCATCACCTTTGTAAAACAACAAAATGAAATACATAACCTTAGAAAAGCTTGGTTGATTCAAGGTCAAACTATGAAGCAACCATATAATGATTGTCCACCATTAAGTTCTAAAAATATCAAGAAGACACCCTTGAACTTATTAGTATTTATAAATCATTTAAAGTATCAACCTCAAACCTCAAATGTTGAGTTGTACCATACTAACTTACAACTTATGTTATTGGTACCCATTCTCATAATATGATAATGTTCTATATAGAATATTCTCATAATATGATAATATTCTATATGTGGCATCAATAATACAACCAGTTACACAACTCAAATCTCAAATTTTAGATCATGCTTTCTATTTCTACACAATTATGCATTCTCATCCAATTGGGACTTTACTCAAATAGTCAACATCATAATACACATGCACTAGCACTTTCAAATTTGCACTATAACTTCCATTACCAAATAGTGAAATTACTAATTTCCTTACAAAATGAATTAATTCTATTATGTATTATAGCTTCTAACTTTCAACTCAAATCAACTTATAAGGTGTGTCGACATTTTCATCATTCAACCCACTGTAATTTTAAGCTCGGGCAATGATTCTTAACACTTCTTGCATCATTGCTAACCTATTGGATGTGATTTACACCTTTTACAAGTTAAATATGACGCCTTGAAGAACATGGCGACTTGTTTTGCTTCGTTTGTCCTACCATGAAAAGTAATGTTTTTGGGTTTTTTGATCAAACAACAATGTTGAATATATTGCAAGGGGTTTTGACATTTTGTCATACAATTTAGGTTCATATATTGACAGTTAACATAAATTTCGTGAATATGACTATAGTCGCTCAAGGGTGTTTGATATATAAAATTGACAAAAAAATAAATTCCATATTTGTTAACATCATAAAGTTATGAATGTAACACATTTCAACTTTTTCATGCGTGATGAGTAAAGCCAATAACAAGTTGGCAAAGTCCATAATGGTCCCAACAAATGACATGTCCTCATCTTTAATAAGGCTAAAGTAGTGTTTCTTTGACCTATTGAACTAAATTGGTTTTAGGTCCCAAAAATAAAGGCCCCAAATAATCAAAACTATCTTAAAATGAACCAAACCAAACCAACTTAAGATTGGAGTGAATAAGTTTTGTTCATTATTAGATTGGCGAAAAGGGATGTAGGTTAGTTTAATATAGTAAAGTTTTATGTAGTGGCGGAGCCATATAGTATTGAATGGGTTCACCCGACAACATTGAATTTCGCGTATCATATGTAACATGTAATAGGAAAAATTCGAGCGACATCATTGTTTTTTTTTTTTACGAACAACACCATTTTTCTTACGAGCGAGACCATTTTTTTCTTAATATTTTACATAATAAACAAATTTATAGTTTAAAAATTAAGCCCATATACTTAACTTTTAATAGTGTACTTTAAATTATTAAAGGCTTATTTTTAATTTTAGTTTTTTTACTCTATAACCATTATAGGCCCATGTCCAATTAGTTTATTTCTAATGTTTAACCCAAATTTTTTTAAAAAAAAAGGTTGCATCGAATGTAATCTATATATGAGAGGAGTCCCCAACTGAAGAGTCATGAGGGACAAGGGTCGATCTCAAACCTAAAAGGAAACTCGTTTAATAAATAAGCCTCAACACGATCCAAACTTCGTCTACCAAGTTCAACTAGGCTTACGAGCGTTAATGGCCTGTCATATAAAGAGTTATACTATTTTTTTAAGAAAATAAATTACATAGTAAATATTATATATATATATATATATATAGGGTAGGGATATGGTAAAAAGTATCTAAAATGTGAGAAGGGTAAGAAGTGTTTTAAACCATTGGATATTTGATCTAATGGTTGAGATCAATAGGGTATAAAAATGTAAATTGTGTTTAAATTAGAAGGACCTTATGTAAAATTGAAGGGCAATAGTGTCTTTTCCAATGTTCCAAATATGGTAACCGTATCCTACACAACCAAAACCCCCATTAATCTCCTAAAAACTAGCTATTCAAATTTAATTGCTAAATTATATCGATCCTCAATTCTAAAAATACAAAAATATGTAACTGCTGCAAGAAACGTATAACACTATACATCCATCATATAACACTATACATCTATCATATAACACTATACATCTATCATATAACACTATATAACAATATATAACACTATACATCCATCATAGATATGCTACCAGAAAAATATAACACTATGCATCCATCATCTAACACTATATAACCAAAGAACACTATATAACACCATGTAACACTATATAAAAAATATATAACACTATACAGTTCTGAATGATAGTTGCACTACAGAATTAATAATTTATGGTGTTATATAATGTTTTTTGATGATTGCGCTACAGAATTATATAACACCAAAAACCATATTATAACACCATATAACACCAAGTAACACTATATAACACTATATAAAAAATATATAACACTATACAGTTCTGAATGGTTGTTGCACTACAGAATTATATAACACTACACAAATTCGTAGATTAATTCCTAAATTCAAATTCCTACAATAAAGGTGGCGGTTATTTTGGGCAGTTATCTTTTAATCAATTAATTGAAAGAAATAGAAAATTACTAATTCACCCTTTTGAATTAATTTAGATATAGGACACTTGTCATCACTACATTATTTCTCACCCTTCTCACAAAAGTAGGACTTTGTACAGAATCCTCTATATATATATATATATATATATATATATATATATATTTGTGATAAAAATAACTACATAATATATGCCTTGTTCTATATAAAGTTATAACTACAAATATATACAAAAATAATTATATATTTATCAAAAAAAAAATAATTAACAAATAATAAATGAATCAAGATTGAGCTTTGATTTTTCTAACGAATTTGGCTCGAGCTTTACATATAGATGTTGAAACAAGTCGAGCTTGAGCTTTAAATATAAAGCTTTAAAGAGCTGAGCTTGCGAGAGTCCTATAGAATTAAACAAGCTAAACTCAAGCTTAGACAAACTCACGCTTAACTAGGCTTGAGTCATTTACGCCGATAACTTTCTTAACTTGAATTTATACTTAGAGAGTGATATCATGCCTGATTTTAAATAAGATAGTGTGAAAAGAAAGAAAGAGAATGAAGATGCATAAGTACTTTAAAAATTATTAGTTTTATAAGTTTGAAATTAAGTTTTATTTACTATTTTAGTAAGAAATATTAAAAATTAAAACTCTTATTTTATAGATTTTGTAAAATTCAAACCATTAGGTTATGGGTTCGATCACCACAAGTGGGGTTTTCTCAGATTTATTAGGTTTTCTCCTGAATTGGTTTATATACATTATTGCCTAGTGGAGATGCAAAGACGTCTCTGAGAATTCACGTACCCTGTTCGAGCTCGAAAAAATGTGCCCTTCTGTAATGTTTTATTATTTTTAAAGAAAATCAAATTAGTATTGGGCTCAATAAACCTAATGCCAAGTGGGCTAATTTCTAAACCATAAAAAAATGATTTGTAAATGGACCTATATTGAAATTGGTATGTGTTTACTATTAAAAAAATAACATATATATATGACAAAATTGCAGAAGCAACCTTTATGTTTGCCCCAAACTGCACTTTATATCTTTTACTATGAAATCGGCAAAAATCAACCTTTATGTTCCTGTTTTGTTACATCCTATAACCTTTACACCTAACCACGTTAAAAAGCCAATTAAATGGCCTCACATGCGATGCACGTGAGGGCATTTAAGTCTTTTCCACCTGCCCCATTTAATATTTAATTTACTAAATTAAACCCTATATAAAAAAGCAACTACTTTGTGCTTTCATGGGTTGTAATATGAGCTTGGCATGTTTTTCAAAAAAAAAAAAAAAAACTTTTATGGTTCTCATTCATACATCTCTTTGCTACGTGTTCACTGGTCATCTAATCTTTTGTTTTGCAGGTCTTCATATGCTAATTTGCTCATCCCCTCTTCTTTTTCATTTGCTTCTTTTTCATACACGTACAAATCTGGAGAGAGACTAGAGAGGAGGAATGACAGGCTACAGGTTCTTGGCAATGAAAGTAGTGGAGGAGATCGATGGTTGCGACGGTACCCATGTTTCAACTGTAGTGCGCTGCAAGCCGTCACCGATTGCTCCAAGGTTTGTCACCACAAACCCTAAAAAATGTGTTTGGTTTGATTCCTTTTTTTGGTCCAGTCTGATGCCTAAATCTCTTAAAGAAATGTGTAATGAGGAAATTGCCGGCGACGAAAGATGACGCACACGCTCTATTTCACTCTCTCCGATCTGCTTATTCCGCTACTCCAACTAATTTGAAGGTTATCCTTTCTACGGTCGATCTAATCGCGTAAATCTATTTGTTTTTATATTTCCTATATCACCTAATTTGACTTAGGTTTTCGTTGTGTTTGATTTGATATAGATTAAAGATCTGTACGTCGTCTTTGCTGTCTTCACTCCCATATTTCAGGTATTATACTTATACGAATCACTTTGATTGAATGGTTGTTGTTATTATTTCAGGTATTAGACTTATACGAATCAATTTCGGCTGAATGCAAGGGGTTCTAAATTCTTAAATGTTGGTTTTCCAGCTCTCAGAAGTTGACCAGGATAACCCTTCAGTCAAAAGAGTTGCTTGCTTTTATGTAAAATGAGCATAAGGTATTAGTTGAAAATTTTCTGAGACTTTTTAAGTCTATTAGGTAGATCAGTTGAAAATTTTCTGAAAGACTTTTTAAGTCTATTAGGTAGATAGAAGTGTAGCTACAAAGCAAGGTGTTTGCTTTGTTTGTGATGACGGGTCAAGAAGCATATTCTGTTTACAAGTATGCACCATCTTTATGTTTATACATTGTTAGATTCTCTTATTTAGATAAAAATATAATTTTAGAAGGTTACATGGGACAGGATCAGCCGGAGAAACGGTTAGAATCTACATAGAATAATTTGAACCTGACTTCTCAAAACAAGTGACACTGAAACCTTTGATAGGTTTGTTTACAAAATGGTTACTGATTATGTTTGATTGTCTTGATTTCATTGGTTCACTGATGTACATTGTTATGCTATCAAATCTCGCACTAATGTCTCAAAGCTAAAGGAGATCATTGGAATGGAAAAACCTACAGTAATTATCTAAAGATTCTGTTTTCCACATAACAGACTACTCAAAAGTGGCATTGTAGCAAGTGTTCTTCCACTTTGCCTTAAATTGTAAGCCCCCGGCCGCAACGCGGCGGGCGTTCCACCTAGTTGTTTTTATTTATAACTTACCTTTTCCCTTTTAAATCAAAACTCTAGTTTATAAACACCTCCCTTCTTTTTCCTTTCTCTGTTCATGAAACCGCCTCCTTCCATCATGACACAGATATATTGCAGATGTGATGGGGAGGGCCTAATTCTAACATCAACAACTCGAAGAAATCCTGGCACAAGATTCTACTCATGCTCTAATTTTAGGTGCCGAGCATTCCTTGGATGGGTGGATTCTACTCATAAAGGTTATAGATTTTGTAAAATTCAAACATTTAAAATAAACACTAACTTTTCTTAATCTTTTATATAGATTTCATAAAATTCAAACATTTAAAAGAAGGGACAAGGCTTTTACTATACCCACACCCAATGGCGGACCCAGAAATTTTTCCATGGGGGTGCGGAATATTTTTAAAAATTTTAGGCCCCTAGATATATAAGTAAAAAACTCGGTTCGTATCGGGTCGGGTCATGTAAAAAAACGAACATCAAACTAATTTTATATAATCATCAAAAACATGTCAAACCTTGTTACAAACATAATTAAAACATCGACGCCCTACGTGTTTTCATTTTTTGAAATCTATCCAAAACATCATCTAAAGCTAATTTCTTAAGCAATTCTTTCTATATATAACACTAGGTTATTGCCCCGTGTAATACACGGGGTGAAACATAATTATAATGTGAAATAAAAAAATATGATCATAATATGATCCAAGTATATATAATATAGAGTAATATGCAGACCGAATACGAAATAAATATTGAAGTTTGTATAGCCATTCATAATAATATGATCAGTTATTTGTTTTAGGATTTGTCATAGAAACTTAAAATTTTGTACCACTACTAATATTTATTGTGACATTTTCTTTTTCAAAGGTAACGTGTCTGATTTTATCTGATAATAGATTATTCTGACGGGTTAATGTTGGCATAATATTATATTTTCTACCATCCAAATATAGTTTCCTCACTTTCGCTATCATTAACATTAATATAAGGTATGCTCGTATTCAAAGCTATAAACTAATATGAATTGTACGAAATAATTACTTTTATCACAATTAGTAAGGAAACCAATAAAAACTATTGATAGTGTAATATGTCCTATACCATTTGAAAGGTCTGAAAAGAGACTTATAGACAGATAAAAGTAATGTAAATGAATAAACAAAAATTGAATCAATAAAATCAAATAACTATAGTTGAGAAAATACTATGTATAGTTTAATACTTTACATGTACAATTGAACCAATGAAACATATATATAAGTGAAAAGATAAAAATAAAGACATGAGACACCATACGACAACTAAGTAAATCTTGATTTAAAAAAAATTATGACATTGTGCATGTGAAGATACCTTTCACAAACCTCTACATCTTAGTTACAATAGGAAAAAATATGTATGTTAAGAGTTTACCATGTTTTAAAACACATATATCTAACTTATCTAAAAATACATGATGTTTTCTATGTGACATAGATAATATGCATATTACTTATTTGACATGGTAAACTTATCTAGAAAAACATGACGTTTTCTATGTGACATAGATAATATGCATAGCATATCAAGAGTAAAAAAGCATACCTAGTATTTAGAATGAAGTGGAGTTTACAATAAATTACATTTATTCAACTCGTGTAATATACGTGGTTTTAAAGATATAACTTTTTTATCTGGTATATAAAATTATATTTATTCAACTCGTACAATATGGTTCTTATAGATATAACTTTTTATTATTTAATATATAAAATTATATTTATTCAACCCGTACAATAAATCAGGTTTTTAAAAATATACTTTTTATTATTTAGTATATAAAATTTATTTATTCAACCCCATGTAGTACACGGGGTTATAACCTAGTTTTATTATAATGATAACTACAAAGGAAAATTTCCTTAAAGTATAGCAATATAAGAAATTATAAAACATCGATATGATGAAATTTAATCATTAAAAACATACGAAACTAAGACGGTTAAATAAGTGTGTTAAGCTTGGTTGGTTAAACACAATCCATATCGAATAATTTATCTTATCAATAGATTTACAATCAAAATAAAATTCTAATATAATATTTAAATCTTTTTAATTTAAATTTAAAATTTATCAATAAATTATTGATGCCCTCATGGTGTTACACGGGTTGAACAATTTAAACCATATAGTATAGATATTTCCTATAAATGCAAAACAAAGACAGAGACATTTACATACCATATTGACATAAATGAGTTAATATAAATGTAACCCATCAACTCGTGCATATTAATTAATGTCGTAGAGTTCAATAAGACGGCTCTAATGTCGATTGAATGAGGTCAATCAGAGTCTATTTGATACCCTTCGTACGACTTCTTATTTTTTGAATCTTTGTATTTGATTCTAAACCTATTATTAATATTATTGATAATAATTTTAGTGATATATATCAATAATATATTTAGTCTAACATATTAATATTATTATGAATTTCGAAACTTGTTTAGTTAGGATTTAAGATTCTATCGAAGTTTTAGTTTAACAATAGGTTATTGAATTAATGATAAGAATTTGTATTAGATTAGATTAAATATTATTATTATTTGTATTAGATTAGATTAAATATTATTATTATTAGTATTATTAATAATTTTAATCAATTAAATGATAGAATGACAAGTGTCCCAAAACAGGTTTCTTTTATTATATAGTATAGATAAGTTCATCGCTCCATAAAATAATATTTCAATTTTAATTTTCAACTATTCAAGTCCTAGAAATCATAACGTAAGTTGTAATCACCCTAAAAATATATAAACAACATAATCACCCTAAAAATCATCTAAACAACCATAAACAACGTCAAAACACACAAAATTTCAAACCTATTTAGCAACTTTATTACCCTTTTTCTCCTATAATATCAACCAAAATCATCAAAATAACAAAGAAACTTACCCGTGTTCGGATTCCGGTTAGATTTAGTGTCGAACGACGGTGGTATGGTGGCTGATTACGGTGGTCGCTAGCTGCTGGACTGTTGTCGCTGGGTGATGTTGTTCGTTGGCAGTGCAAGGACGCAAGAGAGAGAGAGAGAGAGAGAGAGAGAGAGAGAGAGAGAATTTTTAAAGGTTTTGGTCGTTAATTATTTTATTGTAGTTTGAAATGTTGTTGGGTTTGGTTAATGGGCTAAGACTTATTGGGCTAGCTAGTTAGGAATTATAAGTGGGTAAAGGTATGGGTATTTGAGTTTAGTTAGTTAGGTATTAAAAGTTATATAATTTAGGTAGTATTTTTTTTTTTAAAATAAGAGTTTACTAAAAAAAATTAAAATATAAATTGATAACACGTTTTACCTAAGGGGTGCGGACGAAAAATTTCAAAGGGTGCGTTCGAAAAATTCCAAAGGGTGCGGACGAAAAATTCCAAGGGGTGCGGACGGGATTTTCGACGGAACTTAGCACTAAATTTTTTTCCCCGGGGGGCGCCCGCCGACCTTGGGTTGGGCTTGGGTCCGCCCCTGCCCACACCTTTACATCTTATTTTCACACTATTTTTCACTCTATCTCTCTATATATCTATGTATATATAAAGAGAAATATAGGAGAGGAGTCTGTGAATATTAACTCTCAAAAACAAACAATTACTTTTCTTAAGCTTTTAAACAAAACAACACACGGGGATAATATTGATGTCAATCTATGTCGCATACGAAATTGGAAAAAAACGGAAATTATCTTGCCAACAAATTTTGACTATAACCCATCGTTTTCTTTTCTCTTGAACCTTCTGTTAAATTTTTAGACATTATTAAAATACTTGTTATACGATACTTTAAAAATGGGTGTATAAAAAACACTTTAAGAAACACTTAAAATCTAAATTATAATAAAAGACTCCAAGTCTGGCCAACCCAGCGCGGGCCCGGTTAAGACAACGTAAGTCTGGGCAGACTTGGCTAGGGCCGGCGATTAGGCGATGTGACATTGGGTCACTCAAAAAGAAAGTCACCGTTCAAAGAAAAAAAAAGACTCCAAATAATGTCACATGACATTCTCTCCTTAACCTCATAAATTTTATTTATATTTGTTTAATAAATTTCTTTTAATATTAATATTAATTAATAACCAATATATAGATATCATTTATTTTTATCCTTAGACCATGGGGTATGGTGGGGCTTGGGTTGGGCATTGGTTGACACGTGGAATTTGAAAACTCAAGGCTTCAACCCACATTTGAAGGGGGTATGGTGGGCGTGGCTTGACTGGCGTGGCCAAGCCACATCAACTTTTTTTTTAATATATATATATTTATAACCAAAAACTACAAAACGTACAACATAATTATTAAAATAAACATACAAATTAATTATCAAAATAAAAACCTATCTTTCTTCGTCGTCTTCGTCGGTTTCGAACCCAGGAATCGTTGAAACATGTTCCACCAAATCAGCTCGAAGGTTGTGATGTATATCCCTTGACTTTATTAAAAATTCATTTGCCGCTTTATCTTCGTCTGTTACGTTACCTGGTTGGGGGTCATCATCATCATAATAGGTTACGACCGCTCTACCTTCATCCTCCAAAATCATGTTGTGAAGAATGATACATGTGTACATCATGTTTCCAATTTGATCCTTGTCCCATAGTCGACAAGACATTGCCAATATTCGCCACATTTTCATCAAAACACCGAATGCTCGCTCGACGTCTTTACGTGCAGCCATCTGGACCCTGTTAAACTTTAATCTCTTTGGATCTGCGGTACCGTGTCTTGTGAACGATTTTACGAAAAACCCCCTACTCTGGGTAAATCCCATCAACTAGGTACTACCCGTACACGTACTCAACCCCGTTTATAAAGAAAGTTCCTTTGGGTCCTATACCATTTACCCGATCATTGAAAAGAGGCGAGTGGTTTGGTAATATCATTATGTGAACCTGGCATACCGAAGAACGCATGCCATATCCAAAGATCTTGGGACGCAACCGCTTCAAACATGATGGTTGGCACCCCGTGAAATCCACTAGTGTGAGCGCCTTGCCATTGGGTAGGACAAAGTTCCCAAGGCCATTTCATACAATCTAAACTACCTAGCATCCCGGGTAGCCCATGATAATCTGCGTGATGTTCCAGTATTTGTTGCATGTCACTAAAGGAGGGCTTTCTCAAATATTTTTTTTTCTATAAAGTTCTAGAATACACGAACAAAAGTTGTGAAGAGTTTCTCTAGCTACACGTGCAAACATTTTTAAATAGTCATCCATAATGTCCGAACTATTGCCATACGCTAACTGCCTAAATGCTGCCGTAACCTTTTGTCACGTACTAAATCCTAATTGCCCGGTTACATCGGGTTTTTGTTGGAAATAAACATATTTCTCCTCAAGATCTCTAGATATCCTTAAAAATAAGTTTCTACTCATACGAAAACGACGCCTAAACATTTTCATCATACTTAGGTTCCTCTGAGAAGTAATCGCTTACCAACAAATCGTTAGCGGTGTGCCGTGCACGAGCGATGTACCTTCTCCTCCGTTTAGGTTGTTGAGTCTCTTTCTCATCGTCTTCGTCTTCCACGATAGCATTCAGCACCGCCGCGATCGTTTGTAGAAATATTTCCGCACCATCGTCAGATGATGATGACGATTCACTATAAGTTGAAGAACTCATGGCAATATTGTGTTTTATGTGTTTGATATTGTGTGAGAAAGATTTAAATGTGGTAAGTATTTATAAAGGAAAAAAGATTTTTTTTTTTTAAATATAGACCCCAACGGCTAGCCCAAAAGTAGTTTGAAAGGGCCATTCACAACCCGCCATGTCAGCTTGCTCCCCCGCCCCACGCCCGGCTTGAAACCCAAGCCCCAAGGGCCACGCCCCAACCCAAGCCCAACCGGGATGGTGGCTTTGGCGTTTTCCCCCCCAACCCACGCCTCAACCCAAGCCCCATACCCCATGGCCTTATCTAAAATTAATAAATAACTTTAATTTTGCAATTTAGACCATTTGTTTTTTTTACATTTAACACAAGTTTTTCATCTTTTCAATTTAATCCCAACTCTTTTTCATTTTCGATTTTGGTCCACCATACTTTTCATTTTTCCCAAGTTTTTCGATTCGTTCTAAATTTTGTGTGTTAACGCACCGCAACGTATGTGTGAGGTTCAACATTTTTTCGTATATTTTTTTCCGTTTAACTGGCCCGTCGCGCCACATCTATTTTTCTGCGTTTGACAAGTTCGTCCAACACGCGGGTCCTGTATGGACTTAGTTATTTTTTTCTATGTTTTACGTTTCGGTTTAATTTCTCGAGGGTACGTGATTCAAAGATTTTACGTCTGCTTTTCGCTCAGCGTTATTTTTTCCCCTATTTTTATTTATTTTGTTTTTACGATGCTGCAACACAGGGGCTTAATACTAGTACTTGTTATACGATACTTTAAAAAATGGGTGTATAAGAAAAACAATCAGATAAAAAAAGATAAAAAAAAATGGTTGCTAGTTCGAAAAGAATAAAATAAAATAATGATTATATGATTATTGTATTTATATTAGTTAGAAATTATTGTAATTATCGTTACTATAATAGTTATAATTTCATTAGATTTTTCTTTAATATCTTTACATAATACTTGTAGTTGTAATACATTCTTATTGTTGTTGTTTTCGTTCTTTGTGTTGCGATGTGAGATAACCATTACAGTCCAAACTCACCAGTAGTCGTTGATCTAAATCACCGCCGACAAGTCCATTGGCGTGGTAAACTCACGTGTCTTACGATGCCCCAACTCAACACCATGTCCATATTCATAATCTCCACCTCTCATGCCTCCTTTTTGTCACCCTTCTCACCGTGATTAAATCCATTCAAAATGAAAACATAATTATCTTGAAGATATACAATGAACACAAATGTGAAACATAATGAAGTACACAAACATACTCTTGCAAATTTGGAAGAAATAAACGAATACTCTAGCAAAAACATATATCTTGAAGAAAGATCAAAAAGGTCTTTAATCTAGTGTTATCAAGGTGTGTAAAATGGTATTTATTTCTTATAAGTCGATGCTTCGAGTAATGTGATTGTAGGAGTAGATTAAATTGTTGTTAAAAATATATAATCGGAAGAAAGAAATTGCAACACGGTATGGTTGACGGAGAACGTCGTTAACATGGACTTTTTGAATCAACATGAGTTTTGAATGATCCTAATGGATATGTGTTCATTTTGATTTTTGAATGGACTGTTTGGTCGGTTTTGGATATTTACATTTACAAATACTCTAAAGGACAAAAAAATAATATAAAAAGCGCATAAACCATAAATAGAGTTCTAGTTTTGAATAGTTTGGTCCAGTGGTTAAAAGGTCTCTCCTCTCTAGTGGAGGCGTAAGTTCAATTTTCGCTTTGGTCATTTTCAAGCGACATATGGGTGAAAGGACGAATCGGGGCTTTAATCACAGGTTCGAACCTGCGAGGGGCGAGGGTTTACAGATTCCATCCGGTTCCCACGCATCAGGGGACACGTTCTCATAGTGGTCGAGGAGTCGACCTTGGACATAGTCCCAAGCTAGGTGAGTTTACACGTGAAATTTTTTGCGGTTTAAAAAAAGTATTCAAAAATCACAATAAGACTTAACAAATTTATCATATTTCCAAATATATTTAGATAGATTCTAGATGGAAAAATGTAAAAGGCAAAAAATGTCAAAGATTATAATTACTCATAAATGTACTCTCTTATAAAGTCTTAGCATTCTAACTTCTAAAGGCCTCTTTATGACTGTATTATAGCCACAAAAAGGGAAACACGGTTAATTAAAAAGCACCTATAATATGTTCTATAACTAGTAAATTTTTCCGCGCATTGCGACGGCAGTAACTTTATTTTATATTATCTAATGAAAACGTATCATATTTGACCCGACTCATTTCCGACGCCAAAACATAGATCAACTGAAAACGTACATAAAATAAGCACAGAAACGCGTTATATTTAACCCGACTTATTTGCGAAAAAACTTAAATTTATACCGACACGTACATAAAAATAAAAATGTAAGAAAATAATGTTTTTTAAAGATAGAGAATGATACGGCGCGTTGCGACGGTGTCGAAACGTAAGGTAACTTGAATTTATACCGTGTAATGAAAACGTATTGTATTTGAACCGACTCAACTCGTTTTCGAATACAATTTATTTCAAAACGTAAACCAACTGAAAATGTACATAAAATAAACACAAAAACATAATATATTTGACCCGGCTCATTTATAGAAAAAAAATACGCCGAAACGTAGATCTATTTAAATTTACACCCATAAATGTATAAAAATAAACACATAAAACTCTATTACAAAGTTTTTAGAAAGTTGAGAGATTATAAGTGCTAATACCGATAGTGAAGGGATAAAAAAACCAAAAACACTGTTAGACCAAAAAAAGAGGAAAAAAAAAAAAAGAAAACAGCCAATCATGCAGTGTTGATATTTACTTAGGGGCTGTTTGATAGCCTTTGAATGGTCATTAAGAGGCTACCTCTTAATGGAACCATTAAGAATTTTACCAATGAGAAGGTAGAAGAATGTGACATGTGATGATTTACCATTCAGAGGTTACCTCTTAAGCATTTAGACTTGAGGTTGCCTCTTATTCATTCAGAGGTTTTAAACCATTAAGAGGTAGCATTTAAATGGTCATTAAGAGGCTGCTAAACAGCCCCTTACATATACATTTTATAATGGAGGCAATAGTACTGCCACCAAATTGGTGGAAATTGGGCGGCTGCCCTTTTCTTTCTTTCTTTTTTTTTTTACTTTTAATTTAATGTTAGTATAATATAGTATAATTATAATTGCCTTTTCAAAAATTACGATTTCGCACTCAGTTCAAAATTATGCTTTTACTCTCAGCTCAAAATAAATTTATGCTTTTGTTCTCAGCTAAAAATTACGATTTCGCCCTTAGTTCAAAACTTCCCCCAGTTCAAAACAAAATTTTGGTTTTGCCCCCAGCTAAAAATTACGAATTTGCCCTCAGCTTAAAATTATGAGTTTGCCCTCTTTTAAAAACTTATGATTTTGCCCTTAGTTAAAATCTGGAGTCTTGCCATCGTTTTAATTTTTTCTTTTCAAAACTATAGTAGTTTTTATTTTACTTGGTTTACTCAATCTAACTTTTTAATCAAGCAGGTGTCTGACACTCGCTCATTGTTTATGACAATTTACTACTTTGCCCTTAGCTCAGGCTTGTCATCATTTTTTTTTAGCAAAACTATGGCAGTGTTTTGGTTTAATTGGTTGAGCCAATATAATTTTTTTTAAGATCGTGTTATAAGTAGTATGCACAAGTAACTAAAATACATGCGTACATGTTATTAAACTAAGAAATATTCGGCTTAGCGCCCCGCAACGCGGACGGGGCATCCAACTAGTTATTTTATACATATGAATTTAAAGTGAGCATGAACAGTAATATTTAATTTTTTAAATTAAATTTAATTCTTTTTCTTCCTAATAATATTCTATTTTTTACAACAATAGTTATATCACAGGGTTTCTTTAAATTTCTTTTACAACTCTATTATGTAAGATATACTTTTTTAATCTGTTTAACTTTTTACAAATTTGTCTTATATTTGATGACTTGCTTTTGTTGACTAAAAAAAACTAAATACGTAGTTGTGTTTGATTTTTATAAATTTTATTGAGAATGAGTTGTGTTCGAAATAAAGTCATTTTTTCGAAGGGTTGATCAAGTGTCAGTGTCATAATAGTACCGTGATGAACAAAACAAATACCGACAAGGTCAATACCGGTATTGGTATGTACTTTAAAATATATATATGTCTTTGACCTAAGTAGTCTTTATATAATTTGATTTTTCTTCGATAACTCGCGTTCATTATCCTTTTATAAAGCGAAATACACGACTGTGTTTAATATATATTTTTCACCGTTCTTGTACAAACTTTCTTGAAAAAAGAGTTTTATTTAAGATAGTACCGTGATGAGCTATCGGTATTCATTTTTAATTTAAAAGGCGTACGGACGTATCTCATGACTTTAAACAGTGCAGATCTTATAACAATACCAAATCATTACCATCCCGAATCCCTTGCATAACAAATCGAACCAATACGAACGACTTCCCGCCGCATCGCGCGGTCAAATCCCGCTAGTTTTCTCTACGATAACCAAATTTTATAATTATTTCATTTAAGTCATTCTAGTTAAATAGTTGTATAATATTTTTATAATAATAAGAAAATATTAAAACTTGAGTAGCTTCATAGTTATATATTGAATTTATTTAAATCATCCAGAACCTAGCACTGTTGGCTAAGATGGCGTGATCCGTTAGAAGGACATGGGTATTGGGTGGAATGAGATGCCCTTGGCTTTCATGCTCTTGCAAAGGACAAGGGGGGTGGGGTCAAGTTGGTCTTTTAAAAAAAATGTCTCCTACTTACATGGAGCGTATTCATTACTCATGTGTGTTAGGGTACTCGGGGTACTCTTGGGTACACCATTTGGTTTTATCCGAGCAGTTCAGCTCGGCGTCATTCACTTGGGTACTCCATTTAGCTATAGAATTTGGTTGTTACTGCTTGATTGTGATGGTGAAGAATTTAAAGGGAATAATAATTTCGTGTTAATAGGTAGTTTGGAACTCTGATTGTTTTGATTTAGTTATTTGGATACTTGGATTGCACAACCAAGTACCCTTATTGACATGTACACCATATTTGTTTTTACTTTTAACAATAAAAAGTTGTCACGTGCCAGGAAACACTATTCCTAACCTTTTATTATTAATAGATTTAATTTAATTAATTAATAATTTACTTTAAATATAGTAATCATATAGAATAATACAAATATGCAATATTTTAATATTAAAAATACTAATTTATATTATTTTTTACACCATTTTTATTTCTCTTATACAATACTGTAAATTATATAAATTATTTTACATTTATTTATCATAAAATGTATAAATAAATTTATTATTATTTTTCTAATATTTATTTCTCATATAATAAATGTAAAAAGTCATGATAATGTGATATGTAAAACGTTTGTAGGGTTGGATAGAAAAATTAGTGAAAATCCTATATAATATCTCACTTGAAGTGTTTATAAGTGTTATTAATATTTTATGTAATATTGAAAATTCTAAAAATAAATAAAAGGAAAGAGAGATTGCACTGCAGTGGTGGGCATAACATGAAAACATTTCCACTTAAGGTAATATCATACAACCTTAAAATCCCTTTTCATATAGCTTATATTCCAAATTTGGCAAACTCACAAGTATCACGCCTCCTTACCTTTTCGTTTACCGGCTATACCCGGTTACCTCACCGTATCCCTAACGCTATCCTCCTTCCCATTTATCTCTCGCCACGTGTTATTTTCTTTGTCCAATTACCACACACACCCTCCACCAATATTTCATTTTTCATAATAGAATAAATAAATAAGACATCTCATATTTCTATTGTATGATTGAAATGGTAATAAAATAAAGGGGAATTGGCCTGTAATAATCCCATCTAGACCTTATTGGCCATTAATAATCCCACCTCAGAATATTCCCCCCACCAGTCCCACCTTTCACCTATTTTTCCTACAATGGTCCTTCGTTAAAAAAACTTAACGGAGTTAAGCTTTTTTCCAAATTACAAACAGATTTTTTAGGGCTTTTGATCAGAATGATGATACGAGTCCATTGATATAAAACTTACTTCGAAATGGTGCTCCAAGTGACTTGATTTTGGTTAATTGGAAATTTAAACACCCGAATTGAAGTGCCATTTTCATCGTTTGGAGCACCGTTTCGAGGCAAGTTTTACATCAATGGACTCGTATCGTCGTTCTAATCAAAAGCCCTAAAAAATCTGTTTGTAATTTGGAAAAAAGCTTAACTCTGTTAAGATTTTTTAACGGGGGACCATTGTAGGAAAAATGGGTGAAAGGTGGGACTGGTGGGGGAAATATTCTGAGGTGGGATTATTAATGGCCAATAAGGTCTAGATGGGATTATTACAGGCCAATTTCCCTAAAATAAATAAATAATACATCTCATATTTCTATTATATGATTGAAATGGTAATAAAATAAATAAATAATACATCTCATATTTCTATTATATGATTGAAATGAAAGTATATAAAAGTATTTTATACATAAAGCTAAATGTTAAACAAAGCTCCAAAATAAGTTAAGTGACTATTGTACACATATGATGGTGGTACCCATGTAACACTATGATTAGGTGTGACAATCGTGTTTGATTAACACGTTGAAATTATGAGTCCTAACAAGACATGTATTTATGTGTGCCAAATAAACCAATTTTAATCCAAACACACTTAAATACCTAAATAATTTAAGTGAGACGTTTAAATGAAAAAGATAGTACCTAAAATGAAAAATACAAGATATTTAGTATACTTGTATATAGTAGTATATTAAAAAAACATAGATAATAGTTACATCAAATTAAAATAAACACTATTGACGAACTATTGAGTTAGTATATACTTATATATAGTATATTAAAAAATCATACATTATAGTTGCATCAAAGTAAATTAAAATTAACACTATTGACGAAGTATTGAGATTAAATACATTTGACATTTAAATGGATGTCATAGTTGTTCTGTAGTTTTTTTCTCTCTTAAGTTTAGGGCTGGTATATCGTGTATATCCGTACACGATAAGACACGACACGATAAGACACGATAAGACACGATACACGAAACCCTATACACGAACACGACACGATAACTTATCGTGTCCTTTTTTTCAAACACGAACACGACACGATATACACGAAAATTACCTGTTAATACCTGTTAACACGACTGTTCGACTGTTATACACGAAAATTACCTGTTAATACCTGTTAACACGAACAAAAACCCGAACACGCCATGCTATCTGAGAGTTACAAAGGGAGTTTAGGGTTTTATATTTTTTTTAACTGAATGAGGAATGAAAATAGAAAGGAATTAAGGAACCCACACGCACATGGCTGATGAGTTTTATTTAATTTAATTTCTTATCGTGTACTAACGGGTATTAACAGGTAAACAGGTATTTAACCTGTTTATACACGAAAATTAACAGGTAATTTCGTGTCTACCTGTTTGGTACACGATACCTGTTAAGGCCATACACGATACCTGTTAACTTCGTGTAGATTCGTGTCGTGTATTCGTGTAAAATTGCCAGCCCTACTTAAGTTATAGCGGATTAAATTTGGAGAGCATTAACCGAATAGTTTAGTAATGACGTAGAGCGAAAGAAAATAATAAACAATAATTTATTGTTAAAGAAGATTAATGTGTTTCTGAATACTAAAACTATTATAATAGGATTCTTTTATAGGGTTATTTCTAAATTTGATAGGTTTGTCAAATATTTGAAATTTTTGACAGAACTAACTTGAAATTAACACCATAAGTAAGAGTGTAAATCGCGCTAATCAGAGACATACGCGTTACTGGTAAGAAAAAAAAGTACAAAAATCAGATCCTTAAATCATAGAATTCAGGTATGACATCTGGGTCAATCCACCTATGGTGGTTTGCCACAAGACCCAATTCGTCGAGACCATTCTATCCACTAGTCGTGAGCCCTGAATCCTAAGTTATGCATGTTTAAAGTTTGGCTATTTTCTGCCATGTTTTCCTCTATCAAACTGGTCCATGTAAGAGTCAGCTAATTCTTGGGCCAGTTCCGCATCAATTAATATTGCTTTATTTGTTCCCAATAGGGGTGCAAGTTGGATCCAATTGGAAAAGTCATTGGAGTTAAGGTGTTGCTCCCTTGAGGTCAAGGGTTCAAACCCAACTAAAGACGAATTTGATGTAATTTAAGCCGTTAAAAATGTTCCAAATACGCACATACTTTGATTGGTTAAAAAACAATAAAAAAAGAATTAAATGTTCTAAGAACTGTAATTTTTTTTAAAGGAATCTAAGAACTGTAATTAACATGTTAATCTGCATGTGCTTCCGCTATAAATTACGTGTTAAATAATACATAATTTCATCTCTTTAGATGTGACCAATTTAATTAAACAAGTAAAATATAAATATATCAAATCACGTGTGAATTTAAAAAATAATTTTTACATATATATTTTTTGGGACATAATCACATAAGAATGAATACTATAAAATCACATGTGAATTTAAAAAATAATTTTTATATTTTGATTTTTTGGGACATAATCACATAAGAATGAATACTTAGGGGCTGTTTGGTAACCTCTTAATGATCATTCAGATACTACCTCTTAATGGTTAAAAACCTCTGAATGAATAAGAGGTAACCTCAAGTCTGAATGGTTAAGAGGTAACCTCTGAATGGTAAATCATCATATATCACATTTTTCTAGCTTCTCATTGATAAAATTCTTAATTGTTCCACTAAGAGGTAGCTTCTTAATTGTCATTAAGAGGTAGGTAGCCTCTTAATGGTCATTAAGAGGCTACCAAACAGCCCGTTAGTTATATGGTTTCTAATTTTTTTGCCATTTGAATCTTCTTCTCTCTTTAGATGATAACTAATAGGCCAATAAATAATTTGAAAAAGGCAACCTTTTAACATTTGATTATCTAACAAAAAAAATAATATATGATACAAAAGCTAAAACTAACTTTCTTAATTTTTTTAATTATTTAGATCTTCTAAATATAAAAAAATGTTTTAGATCTTCTAAATATAAAAAAAAAGAGAAAATTGCCAAAATCGTCCCTAAGGTTTAGGCATGTTTGCCAGTTTCATCCGAAATGACTTTTTGTGCCAAACAGCCCTTCACCTTTGCTATTTTTTGCCATTTTCATCTGAACCACTAACTTAGTTTACTTTTTATGTTAAGTTGAAGGATATTTGAATGAAACTGACAAATATAAAACCTAATGGACAATTTTGGCAATTTACTCAAACTCTTTTTAATTTCTTTTATTTAATTAATTTGGTCACATGTATATAAAAGAGAATATACATGCGGTTTTTATATAAAAAAACTAATTGTTTTGTAGCATATGTTTCTTAAATTTTCATCCAAACCACTTACTCAGTTTATTTTTTCTATTAAGGTGAAGGATGTTTTTAATTTTATAAATAAAGACATAAATTAATATCCAGATTTTTTATATAGATCAGTTTTATAAAGAGAAAACGATATATAAAATAGATATCACTGGTGTGCAAAACATAACAATCGATTACAACTTTTAGTATTTAATCAAGTGTAGAGATAAAAAAATTGTAAAACATTATATATTTTTAAATGTGTTGAGCACCTAAGAAATATGTTAGCAGAAATAAAACATTTATCTAATTAAGATTATGAGGGTAACTAACTAATATTTATTCCTAGTGGTTCGAGTAAAAAAACTTTTGGCTCATGGCATTATACTTACTATTTGATGGGTATTTTTAAGGTTTGGTAACGATACGTTGTTTGATGTTGGGGGGGGGGGGGGGGTCAGTGACTTCTGTTTTTTGTTAGGAGCAAATTTAAAAAAGTAGAAGATGAATTACAAACTTGGTAAATATTATAAAATTTGTTTAATTTATCTTTTTCTATAAAGTCACTAGCATTTTAGTTTTATAAAATTTAGAGGTTGAAGTATATTTTATTTTTATAAAACTGATGTATATAAAAAAAATGCAAATAAATTTTTGTCTTGCTTTATAAAATTTAAAAAAAAAATCCTTCACCTTAATAGAAAAAAATAACCGAGTTAGCGGTTGGATGAAAATTTTTAAAAATAATGTGACAAAACTATTAATTATTTTATAAGAACTGCATGTATATTTGATGTGTGTAAAATGCAACATATAAATTACATCAAATGAGGCATAAAACTAACCCTTTTTAAGTACTAATGTTGGAAAAAGTGTGCTTTTGTCTTCCTTTTGTATTTTCAGGGTTAAAAGAGCTTAAATGAACAAAAGAAGCAAAAATGCAGCCAAATCCAACATAAATACAAAGAAAAGGAAGAAACGTGGCATGCCCGACTCCTCGACAGCATCTCCCAAAGCAAAAACAAGAAGAAAGCTGAGCATGGGGCTGTGCCCAGCTGAGCATGGGGCTGTGCCCAGCTGAACACGGGGCTGTGTCCAGCGGACACGGGGCTGTGTCCAGCGGACACGGGGCCGTGCTCAGCGAGCACGGGGCAGTGTCCAGGATGGTCAGCCCTGGCACAAAAGACAAAGTGGTAGAAGCTTCTATTGCCCACCACGGGGCCGTGCCCAGCGGACACGGGGGCGTGGTCAGAGTGCTGCAGGTGCATTTATTGTAATTGCGAATTACAATTAATGAAGAGAGAGAGTGTCAGACGGGCACGGGGTCGTGTCCAGCGGACACGGGGCCGTGCCCAGGCTTCTGTTCAGCCTATAAATAGGAGTGCTTGGCTTCATTTCAACTCATCCCTTGGCACACCACCTCTCTCACACCTCATCCACCACCCACCACCACCATAACACCATCATCCACCACCATCATCCATTGTCCATCGTAGAGTGTGTGAGTCGTCTCGGGATCCAAGATTGATCGTAAGAGTTCTTGACAATCAAGGCCATGTTTGCCTAAGTCTCTTACATCACTTGGTGAAGACAAGTGTTTAGTATAATACTTTTTATTTTTAATCTTTTGCACTTTTTATTTGGTTTTGTATTAATGACTTTAATAACTAGTTACTTATGTTGAAGGTGATCTTTCCTTATCGTTTGTCCGTGGTGTCTTGGCATTATTTTACTGTCTATATAAAATAAAAGATTTTCACCATTCATATCTCCACGGTCTATATGGAGGTATGTTGGCTACCTGGTCGGGGGTTAAGGGAACGGTTTGGTAAGGGTCTTGCCCTTGTTCAGCGTTTAGAGGTCCTGCTTGGGACCTGGGTCAAATTTAGTAGGATCTCCTTCAATGCCCACAGGTATTGGATGGCGGGGATCCAAACTCTTTGACCCCCTCATAAGTTAACTACTATTAATACTATAACCCGGCTATTTAGGACTGTATCCCTGCTGACTCAGACTACTTAGCCGAGGGTAACGTCACCGCCAAAAGCGGGGCCTACCATAATTTGCATTAATAACTTAATTCATTATCTTTCAATAATCCGACCCTTTAGGATTGTATCCTTGCTGACTCAAACTACTGGGTTGAGGGTAACGTCGCCTTCAAAAGAGGGGCCTACTACAATAACTAAGATAATCTCTTAAACAAGTGCAAAAGTGCGAAAATAATCAAAGGTTATAGTAATACACGTGTCGGATCCAAGTGATTCATCTTGTCTATCTGTTTTTATTTTATTTTTATTTTCAGCATTTAGTTAGTTTTTATTTTTCTTAGTTTAAAACATTTTTCTAACTTTTTGATTTGATTAGACGTTGAGGATAAACCGGTATTAAAAGCTCTTGTGTCCTTGGACGACCTCGGTATCTTACCAACACTATACTACGTCCACGATGGGTGCACTTGCCCATATGTGTGTTTAGTGTTAGTGAATATCGTGTTTTATAAATTTAAAACTTGGCTAAAAGTGTAAAAAGGGCTTAAATATATATCAAAAATATAACACACTTCACGCACATCAAGTTTTTGGCGCCGCTGCCGGGGACACAAGGATTTTAAGAAAGCTTAAAATCGACGGCCTAATCAGTTTTTCAAAACCTTTTCAAAACGCGCGCATTTTTCTGCATTTTAGTTTAGTTTTGCATTTACAGTAGCCTGAACACGGGGTCGTGCTCGCTGAACACGCCCCCGTGCTGCATAATTTTAGAGTAGATACCCAGATACAGAGTCTGAACACGGGGCCGTGCTCGCTGAACACGCCCCCGTGCTCAACGTGACTAGTAACTTTAATTAAAACGCCCAGATACAGACCCTGAACACGGGGCCGTGTTCACCCAACACGGGGCCGTATCCAGCTTCTGTTTCCGTCTTTATCTTTTGTTTTCTGGTCCCGAGACTCAGTTGTGGTCTGTTGAGTGATTCTTATGGATCAATACTCAAGAGGTTACAACTACACCTATGATGAGGATGATTATAGGGGTAATTATTGTACTAGTTGTCGTAACACACGCTCGGTTCAATATAATACTTCATATCAACCATCCAATTCATACAACTACTATGAGGAGCCCAGGTACGAGCCATCAACTTCATACACATCCTATGAAGACCAAAGGTATGAACCTCCTCCCTCATACTCATATTTTGATGAACCAAGGTATGAGCCTTCATACTCATACTTTGAAGACTCAACATATGAGCCACCACCTTCATACTCTTATTATGAGGAACCATGGCGTGAACAACCCACCTCATATGAGTACTATGAAGAACAAAGTTTCGACCCTTATCCATCATATACTTACAATGAAGAACAATGGTGTGAACCATCTACTTCATATGAGTACTATGAGGAGCCAAGGATCGAACAACCGGATTCAAGCTTTGAGGATCCAAATTCTTTCAATCTCACCGAAGTAACTAATAGGATATTAGAACACATTAAAACTATCGAACGTTGCATAAAAGAATCTCGCGCAAGGGAAGAGGAATCCCGCGCAAGAGAAGAGCTAAAAAATGATAATAACGTAGAGATAGTTGAAAATGTAAAAATGGAAGAACAAGAAAGTGAAAAACTGACACATGAGTTAAACAACGAAAATGGTGAGTCCGATAATGTTAAAATTCAAGAAGAGTCTAATTTTGAAGAAATTAACCTCTTGTCACCTACTTTCGAAAACCATTGTTTAATAACCCCTCATGCTAAGTTTTTAAAAGAGTTAAACACTAGTGCTAAAATCAAAGACTTAGTAAGTGTTAAGTTAACTAATGATCAAACCTCGCTAATAAAAGAAGACCCTTTTGAAATTAACATTACACCGGTTCCATGTTTCTTTCAAAATTCATTTATTAGTAACATCACTATTGATAAAGATCTTTGTGTTAACATAATGCCTAACTACATTTTTGAAAAATTAAGTATTAGTGATTTTACTCCACTTCAAATACCCATTTTTCTATCCGATCGAAAAGTGATAAAATCAATCGGTGTAGTTGAAGATGTTTTGGTTCACACAAATCAAACGGTAATCCCAACCGACTTTGTCATCCTCGATGACGCTCCTTTAGTCTTGGGAAAACCTTTTGTACAAACTCATAAAGCTTTGAAAAACCGGAAATTCAACAATCTACCTCTTCAATTAGGGGCATTCAAAAGGAGCATAGATCTTGAGCGCTCAATGAAATATCCTTTTGGCAATAATGACCCCCTAATTGAAGATGAGCCTGAACCACCCGATAAGGAGGGTCTAGCCAAGGACCCTTATAAACGTGGCGCACCACGGAGGCATTCCGCGGAACTATCCTTAGTTTTAGATTAGTTTAACTTTTATGCTTTCTAGTTTAGTTTTAATTTGCAGGAATAAAACACACTCGGGATGGTGAAGGATACTAAGGGAAGCTTGAACCAACACCCCATGCGCAAAAACAGAGCCTCTCGACAATTTTTCTTCATTACTGCAAGTTCAGCACGGGGCCGTGCTCACCCAACACGCCCCCGTGCCCAAAAATCTGCAGAAATGCCCAGTTCAGGTACCTGGACACGGGGCCGTGCTCACTGAACACGCCCCCGTGCCCAGCCTTCTGTTTACTTTTGGTACTGGCAGTCTGGACATGGGGCCGTGTTCAGCCAACACCACCCCGTGTTCAGCTACCCAGTACCATAAAATCTTGTTTTTAACCCACTTTTACACATTTTAATCAACCGAAAAACTTATTTTTGGGACACATTGAGGACAATGTGTAATTTAAGTGTGAGGGGATGCTAAAACCTTGAATTTTGCAAGTCCTAATAACAAGCCTTACACAAAACTCTATTGGAACCGCTAATCACCCCAAATTTTTTCAAAAACTTTTCAATTTTTTTACTTGTCTTGGTTTAATTTGAGAATAACAAGTTCTAAAAAGGTTATATTTTTATAAATTTACAACCGATAGCGTCGTGATAAAAAGAACCAAATAAGAAGATTATGAAACGGCATGACAATCTTAGTAAAAATTTGATTATATATACTTGATCACATAAAAACCCATTCCCACAAAAGTGAGTTTTGAGCCTTTATTGAGCATACAAATATACATCTTTAAACTAAATGCTCATTTTTCGTTTCTTGTGTGAATAGCCGCTTGGTTTCTTACGACTCTAGAACTTGCCACGACGATACATTCCCGGTCCTTACCAACTTAAACCCGAGTAAGTAAATGATGGAGGCATTAGGACTGACCCCTTTTTATTTCTACACCATTAATTTTCCTTTTTTTTACCACCTACCCAAAAAATCCCCCTAGTTAACCCCTTTGAGCCTAAACCTTTTCGTTTCTTTCCCCAAAACAAACACCCTTTACCCACCAAAACCTTTTTCATTTTAAACCCTTTATTTTAGTAACAAAGCTCGGTTTTCTTGTGACACAAAAAAAAAAAAAAAAAAAAGAGATGAAGTTAGCAATAAACAAACAAGCTCATCAAAAGAAACCTTGTTTGAAAAATGCTTCATTAGAATAAAAAAAAAGTGAAAAAAAAAGAAGAAGAAAAAAAAAACAAAGTGTTTTACGAAAACCGACGCTTTTTACGCCTTTCGCCCTTTTACTAACCACCCACCTTTAGCCCAAGCCTAACCCTTCACCCAAAAAGTCCTCTTGATATTTACAAAGGTATAAAGTTAAAAAGGAGGAGGATTGATTGCTTGGCAAGCTTATGGTAGGAATAAGTTCCATGCCGCTCTCGAGTGATTCACTAAAAATACACCTTCGGCCGAGTGTTGAGTGATCCCCCGTGAGGTATGTGAACTTGTATATAAATGAAATTGTAAAAAGGCATGTTATGCCCAAATAAGTAATTTCTCTTATGAAACGTTCTAAATAAATCACAACGAATAGGATTGTAAATAGTATAAAAATAAAACCCAATAAAGATCTTGGATTCCCGACACTCAAGACAAGCCCAAAACCTTCTCTTCTACCCATTCCATTTGGGAGTGTAAGCCACATATTAAAGAGTTTTGCTTGAGGACAAGCAAAGATTCAAGTGTGGGGGTATTTGATGTGTGTAAAATGCAACATATAAATTACATCAAATGAGGCATAAAACTAACCCTTTTTAAGTACTAATGTTGGAAAAAGTGTGCTTTTGTCTTCCTTTTGTATTTTCAGGGTTAAAAGAGCTTAAATGAACAAAAGAAGCAAAAATGCAGCCAAATCCAACATAAATACAAAGAAAAGGAAGAAACGTGGCATGCCCGACTCCTCGACAGCATCTCCCAAAGCAAAAACAAGAAGAAAGCTGAGCATGGGGCTGTGCCCAGCTGAGCATGGGGCTGTGCCCAGCTGAACACGGGGCTGTGTCCAGCGGACACGGGGCTGTGTCCAGCGGACACGGGGCCGTGCTCAGCGAGCACGGGGCAGTGTCCAGGATGGTCAGCCCTGGCACAAAAGACAAAGTGGTAGAAGCTTCTATTGCCCACCACGGAGCCGTGCCCAGCGGACACGGGGGCGTGGTCAGAGTGCTGCAGGTGCATTTATTGTAATTGCGAATTACAATTAATGAAGAGAGAGAGTGTCAGACGGGCACGGGGTCGTGTCCAGCGGACACGGGGCCATGCCCAGGCTTCTGTTCAGCCTATAAATAGGAGTGCTTGGCTTCATTTCAACTCATCCCTTGGCACACCACCTCTCTCACACCTCATCCACCACCCACCACCACCATAACACCATCATCCACCACCATCATCCATTGTCCATCGTAGAGTGTGTGAGTCGTCTCGGGATCCAAGATTGATCGTAAGAGTTCTTGACAATCAAGGCCATGTTTGCCTAAGTCTCTTACATCACTTGGTGAAGACAAGTGTTTAGTATAATACTTTTTATTTTTAATCTTTTGCACTTTTTATTTGGTTTTGTATTAATGACTTTAATAACTAGTTACTTATGTTGAAGGTGATCTTTCCTTATCGTTTGTCCGTGGTGTCTTGGCATTATTTTACTGTCTATATAAAATAAAAGATTTTCACCATTCATATCTCCACGGTCTATATGGAGGTATGTTGGCTACCTGGTCGGGGGTTAAGGGAACGGTTTGGTAAGGGTCTTGCCCTTGTTCAGCGTTTAGAGGTCCTGCTTGGGACCTGGGTCAAATTTAGTAGGATCTCCTTCAATGCCCACAGGTATTGGATGGCGGGGATCCAAACTCTTTGACCCCCTCATAAGTTAACTACTATTAATACTATAACCCGGCTATTTAGGACTGTATCCCTGCTGACTCAGACTACTTAGCCGAGGGTAACGTCACCGCCAAAAGCGGGGCCTACCATAATTTGCATTAATAACTTAATTCATTATCTTTCAATAATCCGACCCTTTAGGATTGTATCCTTGCTGACTCAAACTACTGGGTTGAGGGTAACGTCGCCTTCAAAAGAGGGGCCTACTACAATAACTAAGATAATCTCTTAAACAAGTGCAAAAGTGCGAAAATAATCAAAGGTTATAGTAATACACGTGTCGGATCCAAGTGATTCATCTTGTCTATCTGTTTTTATTTTATTTTTATTTTCAGCATTTAGTTAGTTTTTATTTTTCTTAGTTTAAAACATTTTTCTAACTTTTTGATTTGATTAGACGTTGAGGATAAACCGGTATTAAAAGCTCTTGTGTCCTTGGACGACCTCGGTATCTTACCAACACTATACTACGTCCACGATGGGTGCACTTGCCCATATGTGTGTTTAGTGTTAGTGAATATCGTGTTTTATAAATTTAAAACTTGGCTAAAAGTGTAAAAAGGGCTTAAATATATATAAAAAATATAACACACTTCACGCACATCAATATTCTGTTTTATATACATGTGTCAAAATTAATTAAATAAAAGAAATTAAAAAGAATTTAAGTAAATTGCCAAAATTGTCCCTGAGGTTTTATATTTGCCAGTTTCATCCAAATATCCTTCAACTTAACAGAAAAGGTAAACTAAGTTAGTGGTTTGGATGAAAATGACAAAAAAAATGCAAAACGAGAAGGGCTATTTGACACAAAAAGTCATTTTGGATGAAACTGACTGTAACACCCCGTGTTTCCCAAAAGTCAAAGTCAAAGTCCAGAGTTGACTGTTATTGGAATTAAAGATCAATAAAGATTAATTTATTTTAGTTTCTTTTTTATTTTCATATTATTTGGAGTAAGTGTTGTATAATCAAACTAATCGGCCGATAATCGAACTGTGAATCAACGACCGACTGTGAATGATAGGAAGTAACAATGCAATAAAGCTAGTCAATCAATAATCAAGCTAATCAAATCAATCATCGAACTCTAGTGTGGGGATTTTAGTACTTTTTATACGTGTGTGTGTGCCTTATGTGTTACTTGTGCATGTTTACTTTTATGTTAAAGTGTGTGGTGAATCAATCAAATCAATCAAGACTCAAAGGTGAATCAAACTCAATCGAAACCGACTTTGAAAATAGGTTGCAAGGATGCTTGTATGTTAGATATAGTAGTTGAGACTAAAAGTAATTTGATTAGGAATTCTATCATTCTCAAATCATCGTTCATCGAAGTCGAAATATCAAAAATCGTCGCGAAACACTCAAAACCAGGCAAGCCGATCGAACAGGGCAACCTGATCGAACAGGCTAGCCGATCGAACAGGCTGTTCGATCGGGCAGCCGCTCGATCAGGGATGCTGTTCGATCAGCTGACCCTTTCCTCTTTTGGAAGCCTATAAATAGGGCTGTCCTTGTCAAACTTTCCACTTTTGGAAAAGCTCTGACCGACCAGCCTCTTTTTCTCACTAAATCTCAGATTTCTCTCAAACCGGTAAGTATTTCGCTCTAATCCTTGTACGTTTTTGTTCATTAATCGATTCTCCATCTTTCTATCTTTCTCAAAACTTGGATTTCATCCATGAAATCACCAAGATCTAGGTGTTCTTGGGTGATGTCATCATGTGTTCTTCAAGAACACTAAGTTTTGACATCATTCCACCATGAATAACTTAGATCTAACCGATTTCCACATGAATAACCTAAAATCTACCAAGGATCTTAACATTTCACGGTGGGAAAGGATTGGAAGATGGGTTTTCATCTATCTTTCAACTCTTTTACACTCAAACCGGTGAAAACGAGACTTGACCCGATTTATAAATCAATCTAAACAAACACATGGTTCAAGATTCGGGTTCTACCGAGAGATATACCGATTTCGGGTTAAACGTTAAACTTAAGTTCCAAACCGCCTCTGGCCGAGCTTGGGTGATTCCTGCTCGAGTCAGTAGACTAAGTAGGGACTTCAGCATGGTGGTTCAACTCGTAGTCAAAATATCTCTAAAACACCAACAATTAACGGGAATAACCAAGTGTTAAGTGATAGGTTAACCGAATCGAGAAGCTGGCCGAACGGCTAGGCTGTTCGATCGAACAGCCCAACCGAACGAACAATGCCAGCCGATCGACCGGGCTAACCGATCGACTAGCACTTAGACCCACCAACTCACAAAAGTGTAGTATTGACGAGGTGCTGTTCGATCGACTACGCCACTCGATTGAACATTACTGCTCGAATCATGAGATACTATACTTCAACACTTAACCTTTTCGAAACATTGGAAGGTCACCCGATCGAGCATGCCACCCGATCGAGTGACACGTTGCCAAACCTCAGCTGCTAACCGATCGGTTGGGCTAACCGATCGAACGGACTGTTCGATCGGCCAACTTGAAAGGTAATACAAGCCATCATACACAAACACATCCTTCACATCAAAGGAAGAAACAATCCACTTGAAAGAACCAGCCGATCGAGCCAGCCGGCCGATCGAACGGGACGTTCGAACGGACTTTAACCCAATCGAACAGCCCACTCGATCGAACAGCTGTCCGATCGAATGGTCTATCCGATCCAGTTTCCACTATTTACTTTTTCCGCATTACTCATTGTATTGTTATCGAACTATTCAGGCTAACCTATTCTCAGTGCTCCTTTCAATCCACGATCAACCACTGTGAGTATACTCGATCCCTTTTTGCTTTCCGCACTTTTGGGTGTTACATACGTAATCTATCAAATTCACAAACAACACAAACTATTTGAACGCTAACCTACTTGCATGTATTACTTGTCTAAATGATGGCTGTTTATTATGTTTACACGTGGAGTGCTATCTGCCTGCTTTAGCAACGTAGTACTATAGTTTGGACTCAGCACCCGTTCACACGGGGGTTGCTAAGGACAATTACTTGCATGGATTACAGTGGTAATCATGTATTGCGAACTGTCTCGGACAGTCAACTCGAAGTCACTGGTATTGATGGTCCCATGTTGATAATTTACATGCATCGTTTGCCCTTGTGTACGTGCTTGGTTATGCGTAAACTTTTCGAACTTTATATGCTATATCAAACTTGTGTACTCACCTTTACATTATATGTATTGACTTTATTTTAACGTATGTGACAGGTGTTTAAGCTACTAGCGTGCTAGGGAAGCGAGGCAATAATAAGCTTCTAGGAGCCTGTGACCTTAGGACAGTGTCCACATACCTGCTCCAGGGCCATAATTATCTGTAGATCTTGTACTGGCACCTGTAGTCAGTAAGATCTATAGTTAGCCGTCTAGAAGTCTTAAAACAATACTTAAATTCGGTCTGTAATAATTAAGAATCCGAGTTGTCGGAACAGTTCCCATATTGTTTAGTTGATTTCTATGATAACTTGTTACTGTTTGGGACACGGTATGGGACGTGTTATATAACTGAATTGTATGATAGTTGTTGTGGGAACTTCTGAACAATCTGTTTCGCTCAGTGCCGCGCCCCGATGATTCCGCCATCGGTTGGGGTGTGACAGATTGGTATCAGAGCCATAACTATAGGGAATTAGGTTAGACACGATCTAGTCCGGATCGCTGTCTTAGAGACCTAGACTATAGTTAGGAACCAAGAGACCAAGTTTATGTGCTTATTTTATGTTGTTTCCTTCTATTCTATCATTACATCCGAACTCCGAGCCAAATTTTGTGGTTTGGACGGGATTAGGAGTGAAACCCGCGAATTCCTGCCTAAATTACAAATTTTTGCCAATTATTTTGTGCGATTTTCTATCAACAAACGGGGGAGAATTATACCAAATCAGGGCTGAAACCCGTAATTTGATGAAAACTTTCCTCTAAATTTTCTTAAAACAAGGAAGAAATTGCTGAGCTAGGGGTGAAACCCTAACCTTGGCAGTTATTCCGACATTATTTTATCTCGCCAAGGCAATTGACGGACTCCAACGACCTGAACTCACGAGTATGGCCTAGAATGCGCATGCATAATTCCCAAGAATCGAGGCAGAAACATGTTCCCTAGAGTCGAAAGTGACGACAAGTCAACTGTGAATAGTTAAATTGCCATGGTTAGTCAAAGTCTAGTAGCCGCAGACAATCCGTTCTCCGATTTTGAGTGTTGCTTTGTTGATTTTATATGATTTACCTGTTTACGTGTTTTAAGATTCGTTGATTGCTCCATTTGTTATCAATCTGCGTGACTTTTGTTGCTACCCTATCTCGATTCAAATCCCTGTTGATGTGATCTAAACGAAACCAGTATGCTATGCTACACTACCCCATACTATGCTGCTCGACGTACTGAACGCGACCGCGATGCTCAAAACTTAGAGGCTGTTAGGAAACTAAGTGTGCTGCTGCATACGGTTAAGAGGATTACATGACATTACTTGCTTCTGTGATAAAAGTGCGTACGTGTTTAGGAAATTAAGTGCTCTATTTGCTTAATTGCTTATGTGCTCTAATTGCTTCTGTGCTTATGTGCCTCTATGATTATGTGCTTATGTGTTTATATGTGTTACGTGACGTGAGATGCGACGTGATTCTAAGCTTTAGTAAACTAAGACGTGCGAGATTCGAATTCGTTGTGTTGAGCCCTATGGCGATGTCTATTGCAGACCATGTCGTCATCATCAAGAACTCGCCAAAACCTTTCCCGTCAGGAAAAGAGAGACCGACGTCTCGCCAAGCTCATCTCAAGGTCTGTAGCAAAAGCTGTCAGTGAGGTGTACGAAAACACCAGCAAGTCGTCGGAAGAATCCCGAACCCTCACTGAATCCAGCAAAGCTCCGTTCAGTTTCAAGCAATTTAAGGCGTGTGGACCGAAGGAGTTCACCGGTGAAGAGGGCCCTACAGGCTTATTTCACTGGTTTGACTCTGTGGAAGTTACCCTTCGTCAAAGCGGATGCCCGGATCATCTTCGAACTCTCAATGCTACCGTGTCTTCCAGTCGCGGGCATTGGACTGGTGGACAGCCGAAAGGAATAAGCGCGGGAACGACGCTGCCTACGAGCTGACGTGGGAGGAACTGAAGGCTATCATGCTGGACGAGTTCTGTCCTCCCCACGAACGCCAAAAGTTGGAGGATGAGTTCTGGACCATCAAGCAGAAGGAGGGCGACAACGCTGGTCTCACCGCCCGTTTCAAACAACTGAGCATTATCTGTCCAGACCAGGTCAAGACTCCCGAGATGACCATCAAGAAATACATCCGTGCTCTTCCGGATTGTGTTGCAGATTTTGTGTTCGCCGCCAAACCCGCATCAATCGAGGAAACCTACCTACTCGCTGCCGAGATTAACGACAAGCGAGTTAAGGCTGGTGTCTGGGATAAGCCATCCAAGTCGTTGCACCAAGTCACTGCCGCATCAACCGACAACCCTGCTGCTCAAGCCTCCAAGTCCTCGAGAAGAAGAAAGAAGAACAAGAGTTGCGCCGCCGCAACCAATGCTGCTCCTCTTCAGTCAGTACCGCCACAACAGCAACAACCACAGCGCACTGCGCCAGTGATCAATGCGCCGCCGGCTAAGCGTGCGTACACCGGCCCCCACCCACTCTGTGCTACATGTTCTTATCATCACCCGGTGGGTGTGGCCTGCCGTTACTGTGCCCACTGCAACGTTTACGGGCATTTCACTGCGAATTGCCGCTATGGTCCTCGTCAAACGCAAGCTCAAGCCGCGGTTAACCAAGCCCTGCTACCTGCTCCTCAAGCTCCTCAAGCTGCACAGGCCCCGGCAAACAATGTTCGGACCTGCTTTGCATGTGGTGACCCTAACCACTTCGCAAACCGGTGCCCGAACAGAGTGGTGAAACAAGAAGCCCAACAACCCCGGCAACAACAACAACAGCCTCAACAACAAGCCGCTCACGCCAGAACTTTCAACATCAACGCACGCCAGGCTCAAGCTGATAACAACGTGGTCAATGGTACGTTCCTTGTGAATGGTATATATGCATCATGTTTGTTTGATACTGGAGCCGATAACTGCTTTGTGTCATTTGAATTTGAGAAGCTTCTTAGACGTAAGCGCTCTTATCTTTCGTCACCCTTCGAAGTAGAAGTCGCTACCGGAAGAACCATTGCTGTCAATTCTGTGCTCCGTGATTGTACTCTCGAGCTCAACAATCATATATTCCCGATTAATCTCATTCCAATGCAGCTCGGAAGTTTCGATGTCATAGTAGGCATGGACTTTCTTCGTGAAAACCATGCTGAAGTTGTGTGTTCCGATAAGATGATTCGTTTTGTGCTATCTAGTGGTGATATTCTATGTGTTTATGGTGAAACTACTGCAAAAGATCTCAAGCTCATGTCATGTCTTCAAGCTCGCAAATATCTCCGCAAGGAATATCGAGCCTTCTTGGCCAACATTGTTGTAGCAGAGACGGACAAGAAAAGGAAAGTTGAAGTCAAGGATGTTCCCGTTGTCCGAGAATTTCCTCAGGTGTTCCCTGATGATCTTCCTGGATTACCTCCAAGTCGTGATATCGACTTTCGAATCGACCTTATTCCAGGAGCCAACCCAGTGGCCAAAGCTCCGTATCGACTCGCTCCATCTGAGATGCGAGAACTCTCAAACCAACTCCGAGAGTTACTTGAAAAAGGCTTCATTCGCCCGAGCACTTCTCCATGGGGCGCACCAGTCCTTTTCGTCAAAAAGAAGGACGGGTCGTTCCGAATGTGCATCGATTACCGGGAATTGAACAAGCTGACCATCAAGAACCGATACCCCTTACCAAGAATCGATGATCTGTTTGACCAATTACAAGGTGCTCAGTGTTTCTCCAAGATTGATCTACGTTCAGGCTACCATCAGTTGCGGATTCAAGAGGAAGACATACCCAAAACCGCTTTTCGAACCCGATACGGCCACTACGAATTTGTTGTCATGCCTTTTGGTTTGACCAACGCACCCGCGGTCTTTATGGATCTGATGAATCGCGTGTGTAAACCGTTCTTAGACCGTTTCGTCATTGTATTTATCGACGATGTCCTGATTTATTCCAGATCAAGGGCCGAACATGCGCAGCATTTGCGATTGGTTCTCGAGTTGCTTCAGGGAAACCAACTCTACGCCAAGTTCTCCAAGTGTGAGTTCTGGTTGGAGGAGGTTCAATTTCTGGGTCACATTGTGAATAGTCGGGGTATACACGTTGATCCTGCAAAGATTGAGGCAGTCAAGGGATGGGTTACGCCAAAGAATCCGTCAGAAGTTCGCTCTTTTCTCGGATTAGCCGGTTACTACCGGCGATTCATCGAAGGGTTCTCAAAGATTGCTGTACCGCTTACCTCCCTTACTCATAAAGACAAGCCTTTTGTGTGGGGAACCACACAGGAGACTGCTTTCCAAACCCTCAAACACATGCTGTGCCATGCACCAGTTCTTACACTGCCGGACGGAAGCGATGAGTTCGTTGTCTATTGTGATGCTTCAAACCTTGGACTTGGCTGTGTTCTCATGCAACGAGACAAGGTTATAGCTTACGCATCTCGACAGCTCAAAATCCACGAGAAGAACTATACAACCCATGACCTTGAGCTAGGTGCAGTTGTCTTTGCCTTAAAGATTTGGCGACACTACCTGTATGGTACAAGGTGTACGATCTTCACCGATCACAAGAGCCTACAACACATCTTTAACCAGAGAGAACTCAATATGCGTCAACGCCGATGGGTAGAACTTCTCAACGATTACGACTGTGAGATCCGTTATCACCCAGGCAAGGCGAATGTAGTTGCAGACGCCCTCAGCAGAAAGAATTACGTGATAGGTGTTCGAAACATCCAGGCTCAGTATAACCTCGAAGCTCTCATCCGCGAAGCACAACACGCTTGCTTTAACGAGCGTACGTTGAAGAAAGAACGAATCTATCACGATGGAACTCAGCTCGTGAGCAAAGCCAACGGGATATTCTATTATCTGGACCGAATCTGGGTTCCGAGGAGGACAGATTTGCGAAAGATCATCATGAACGAAGCCCACAAATCCCGATATTCCATTCATCCCGGTGCGGACAAAATGTACCAGGACCTTCGCTACAAGTACTGGTGGCCTGGGATGAAAAGGGATATTGCTCTATATGTTGGTAGCTGTTTAACTTGTGCAAGAGTCAAGGCTGAACACCAAAGACCTTCAGGCTTACTCGAACAACCGCCGATACCCGTATGGAAGTGGGAAAGCATAGCTATGGATTTCATAACTAAGCTTCCGACCACGCCATCAGGTCACGACAGTATTTGGGTTATAGTCGACCGTCTAACCAAATCAGCCCACTTTCTGCCAATACGAGAAGACTATAAGGTGGCCAAGTTAGCCCAAATCTACACCGACGAGATCATTAAGAATCATGGTACGCCTCGAGACATCATTTCTGATCGCGATGCTCGGTTTACATCGAGATTGTGGGAAACTTTTCAAGCAGCTCTTGGTACGACGCTGAATTTGAGTACCGCATTCCACCCGCAAACCGACGGGCAGACTGAAAGAACGATTCGTACTATTGAAGACATGCTCCGTGCGTGTGTTATCGATTTTGGTGGTAGTTGGAGCAAACACCTACCGTTGGTCGAATTTTCGTACAATAATAGCTATCACTCCAGCATCGAAATGGCACCTTTCGAAGCCTTGTATGGTAGGAGATGTCGCTCGCCTATTGTATGGCACGAGGTCGGTCATTCACAATTGACTGGGCCCGAGATTCTGCAAGAAACGACTGACAAGATCCACCAGATAAGGGAAAATTTGGTGAAGGCCCGGGACAGACAAAAGATGTACGCCGATAAACGACGCAAGCCCCGCGAATTTGCAGTTGGCGACTACGTACTCCTAAAGGTATCACCTTGGAAGGGAGTAGTCCGATTCGGCAAAAGAGGGAAACTTGCGCCTCGATTTGTTGGACCTTTTAAGATTCTGGAAAGGATCGGTAAAGTTGCCTACAAACTCGAATTACCGGAGGAACTCAGCAATGTCCACCCGACTTTCCATATTTCAAACCTTCGAAAATGCGTAGCCGACCACGACGCGATAATACCACTCGTCGATCTTCAGGTCAATGAGACGCTACACTTCGTGGAAAAGCCTGTCGAAATCATGGACCGACAGACCAAGCAACTCAGACGCTCTCGCATTCCTATTGTAAAAGTACGATGGGAAGGCAAACGAGGCGCGGAGTTCACTTGGGAACTCGAAAGTGACATGAAGGCCAAGTACCCGCAGTTGTTCAGATAGATCTGAAGCATCAAATTGGTAAAATTACACGGCGATGTACGGTTCTCGGCCTAATTTCGGGACGAAATTCCCTAAAGGAGGGGAGACTGTAACACCCCGTGTTTCCCAAAAGTCAAAGTCAAAGTCCAGAGTTGACTGTTATTGGAATTAAAGATCAATAAAGATTAATTTATTTTAGTTTCTTTTTGATTTTCATATTATTTGGAGTAAGTGTTGTATAATCAAACTAATCGGCCGATAATCGAACTGTGAATCAACGACCGACTGTGAATGATAGGAAGTAACAATGCAATAAAGCTAGTCAATCAATAATCAAGCTAATCAAATCAATCATCGAACTCTAGTGTGGGGATTTTAGTACTTTTTATACGTGTGTGTGTGCCTTATGTGTTACTTGTGCATGTTTACTTTTATGTTAAAGTGTGTGGTGAATCAATCAAATCAATCAAGACTCAAAGGTGAATCAAACTCAATCGAAACCGACTTTGAAAATAGGTTGCAAGGATGCTTGTATGTTAGATATAGTAGTTGAGACTAAAAGTAATTTGATTAGGAATTCTATCATTCTCAAATCATCGTTCATCGAAGTCGAAATATCAAAAATCGTCGCGAAACACTCAAAACCAGGCAAGCCGATCGAACAGGGCAACCTGATCGAACAGGCTAGCCGATCGAACAGGCTGTTCGATCGGGCAGCCGCTCGATCAGGGATGCTGTTCGATCAGCTGACCCTTTCCTCTTTTGGAAGCCTATAAATAGGGCTGTCCTTGTCAAACTTTCCACTTTTGGAAAAGCTCTGACCGACCAGCCTCTTTTTCTCACTAAATCTCAGATTTCTCTCAAACCGGTAAGTATTTCGCTCTAATCCTTGTACGTTTTTGTTCATTAATCGATTCTCCATCTTTCTATCTTTCAAAACTTGGATTTCATCCATGAAATCACCAAGATCTAGGTGTTCTTGGGTGATGTCATCATGTGTTCTTCAAGAACACTAAGTTTTGACATCATTCCACCATGAATAACTTAGATCTAACCGATTTCCACATGAATAACCTAAAATCTACCAAGGATCTTAACATTTCACGGTGGGAAAGGATTGGAAGATGGGTTTTCATCTATCTTTCAACTCTTTTACACTCAAACCGGTGAAAACGAGACTTGACCCGATTTATAAATCAATCTAAACAAACACATGGTTCAAGATTCGGGTTCTACCGAGAGATATACCGATTTCGGGTTAAACGTTAAACTTAAGTTCCAAACCGCCTCTGGCCGAGCTTGGGTGATTCCTGCTCGAGTCAGTAGACTAAGTAGGGACTTCAGCATGGTGGTTCAACTCGTAGTCAAAATATCTCTAAAACACCAACAATTAACGGGAATAACCAAGTGTTAAGTGATAGGTTAACCGAATCGAGAAGCTGGCCGAACGGCTAGGCTGTTCGATCGAACAGCCCAACCGAACGAACAATGCCAGCCGATCGACCGGGCTAACCGATCGACTAGCACTTAGACCCACCAACTCACAAAAGTGTAGTATTGACGAGGTGCTGTTCGATCGACTACGCCACTCGATTGAACATTACTGCTCGAATCATGAGATACTATACTTCAACACTTAACCTTTTCGAAACATTGGAAGGTCACCCGATCGAGCATGCCACCCGATCGAGTGACACGTTGCCAAACCTCAGCTGCTAACCGATCGGTTGGGCTAACCGATCGAACGGACTGTTCGATCGGCCAACTTGAAAGGTAATACAAGCCATCATACACAAACACATCCTTCACATCAAAGGAAGAAACAATCCACTTGAAAGAACCAGCCGATCGAGCCAGCCGGCCGATCGAACGGGACGTTCGAACGGACTTTAACCCAATCGAACAGCCCACTCGATCGAACAGCTGTCCGATCGAATGGTCTATCCGATCCAGTTTCCACTATTTACTTTTTCCGCATTACTCATTGTATTGTTATCGAACTATTCAGGCTAACCTATTCTCAGTGCTCCTTTCAATCCACGATCAACCACTGTGAGTATACTCGATCCCTTTTTGCTTTCCGCACTTTTGGGTGTTACATACGTAATCTATCAAATTCACAAACAACACAAACTATTTGAACGCTAACCTACTTGCATGTATTACTTGTCTAAATGATGGCTGTTTATTATGTTTACACGTGGAGTGCTATCTGCCTGCTTTAGCAACGTAGTACTATAGTTTGGACTCAGCACCCGTTCACACGGGGGTTGCTAAGGACAATTACTTGCATGGATTACAGTGGTAATCATGTATTGCGAACTGTCTCGGACAGTCAACTCGAAGTCACTGGTATTGATGGTCCCATGTTGATAATTTACATGCATCGTTTGCCCTTGTGTACGTGCTTGGTTATGCGTAAACTTTTCGAACTTTATATGCTATATCAAACTTGTGTACTCACCTTTACATTATATGTATTGACTTTATTTTAACGTATGTGACAGGTGTTTAAGCTACTAGCGTGCTAGGGAAGCGAGGCAATAATAAGCTTCTAGGAGCCTGTGACCTTAGGACAGTGTCCACATACCTGCTCCAGGGCCATAATTATCTGTAGATCTTGTACTGGCACCTGTAGTCAGTAAGATCTATAGTTAGCCGTCTAGAAGTCTTAAAACAATACTTAAATTCGGTCTGTAATAATTAAGAATCCGAGTTGTCGGAACAGTTCCCATATTGTTTAGTTGATTTCTATGATAACTTGTTACTGTTTGGGACACGGTATGGGACGTGTTATATAACTGAATTGTATGATAGTTGTTGTGGGAACTTCTGAACAATCTGTTTCGCTCAGTGCCGCGCCCCGATGATTCCGCCATCGGTTGGGGTGTGACACTGACAAACAAACCTAAACCTCAGGGACAATTGTGGCAATTTACTCTAAAAAAATTGTTAAATGAAACAACGGGAGGCAAAGGCGATCCATGGAGTATGTAATGTTCTAATTTGATTCAAGAACCATCGGAAATTTGCCCGCACAATGCAACGAAAACTTATATTATATTTAATTACATAAAAAGGTTCTTACGTGTGACTAGATGATAAAATCGAGACATGCCCAAGAAATATTGGCATTTATATTTTTATGAAAAAGTGTATTGTATAAAATACCTTAACATACGAATTGTACGCGATATCAATTTCGCACGTTGTATTAAAAAGAATAAAATTCACGTGTTACTAAAAAATGTTTTTTTTTTACAAGAAATCACATGTTACAAATGATTTTTGGAATTCGCATGTTTTCACACTAAAAATTATAAGCATGTTATATTAAAAACCAAATTCGCATGGTGTAAAAAAATACCAAAATCGTAAGTTGAAGAATTAAATCGAACGTTTAAAATATAATCATACAGAGTTCGTACGTTAACCATTTTATACGTTAACTGGCCTCATATTTTTATAATATGAGGTATTAACTTATTTATTTGGATTCATATCATCATATATTTCCCCCACTTAAGATATTTTAAACTTGTTAAAGTGATGATAATGTATATGAAATTTCTCATATTTGAATATACGGGAAAAGATCAAACAGGAAATTTATTTTGGCTAGGAAGTGTAGAAAGCAATAGGATTATGACATGTGGCAAAATTTAAAATAAAGAGAAATGGTATTTTAGTCAATCATATCCTTTTCTTCTTCCTTCTTCTTCCCAGTAACATCAAAACCCACCATTTTCAAAACCCACCATCTTCAACCATTTCTTCACTTTCTATCTCAATAATCACTACATTATACTGCAATTTTCGTCACCAATCAATGATTCAAACACCCGATCAACGTGTTCTTCAGCTTTTTTTGAAGAAAACCCAGTTTAATTTCATACAAAATCTCGTTTTTTCTGGTGATTTTGAAGATAATCACTCGATTTGTTAGATTCGATCTCTGATAAGTGTTTCAATCATTCAAATTTCGCCAATAGTTGAAGAAACCGACTTCGATCCATGTAAGAAATTCTTTAATTTCATTTTTATTATTTGGGTTTTTGATTTATTCATTGCGTTTTACGATCTTGGCGGGGTTCCGGGGGCGGCAGCCCCTGCCGGGGTCCAAGGGGCAGAAATTTAATTTTCCAGAAATTGCCTCATTTCGAAGATAGTAATTCGTAGACAGTTTTTTGATTTGCTACTCTCTGGTTCAGACAGATTCACAGACAGGTCAGCTTGTGTCCATTGCGTTTTAGAAATAAGAGAGTTTTATGTGTTTTCTGGCCATTGCATTTTAGAAAAAAACACATTTTTGAAGTGTTTTTAGTTCATTGTGTTTTAGGTAAACACATTTTTATTTGTTTTCAGTCCATTGCGTTTTAGAAAATACACTTTCTTTTGTGTTTTTAGGCCATTGCGTTTTAGAAATAAGACATTTTTATGTGTTTTTTGGCTATTGCGTTTTAGATAAACACATTTTTGAAGTGTTTTTAGTTATTGCGTTTTAGGTAAAACACATTTTTATGCTTTTTCAGTCTATTGCGTTTTAGAAAACAGTCATTTTAAGTGTTTTCTGGCCATTGCGTTTTAGAAATAAGACATTTCTTTGTGTTTTTGGTGCATTGCGTTTTAGGTAAAACACATTTTTATGTGTTTTCAGTCCATTGCGTTTTAGAAAGCACACTTTCTTTTGTGTTTTTAGGCTATTGCGTTTTACAAATAAGACATTTCTTTGTGTTTTCTGGCCATTGCGTTTTACAAATAAGTCATTTTTTTGTGTTTTTGTTGCATTGCGTTTTAGAAAAATGTCATTTTTTAGGTTTTTTTTTTCATTGCGTTTTACGTAACTGGGGGTTTTTCTATTGCTACTGATTCACTTGATGACTGATGCTCGGCCACTGCTGCTGCTACTACAGAGTATTCTTCTCCTTGGTTCCTCTTGAAGCTTGTTTTACGCAACTGGGTTTTAATTTTTTTTAAATATAGCAATAGTATACTCGTTTTAAAGATAAAAAAACGCTCGTTTTTTTGGTGCAATTTTTATAAAAAAATAATGTCGTATGAAAGAGTTATTAACGTTTAAAAAATGGGGGGGGGGATTGGAGGAGAGAGAAACTATTGGCTTGGATTGACTAGAATGCCGCTAAACAAACTCACGCGCCTCTTTTCTTCCCTTCAATTTCCCTGATTTAAGCTTAGCCCTTAATTAATTAAATGGATGGTCAAGATTACTTCCTAGCTAAATAAACTTCCTATTGTATCTCCACCCTTAAATATATATAGTGGTTGTTGAAAACATAATAATATATAAAAGTTATAATGGTTAATGTATTTAAAATCTATGTGTTTTTTAAATAAACTAACGTAAATACTTAGCATTTACCATATAGCCAACGGATATTGTGCATGGTATAAAACTAATATTACCAATACATGTGTCATTGCTATCCAGTGGCGAAGGTTTTTGATGGCCCGGGGTGAGAAGACAAAATTGTTTCAAGCACCGACAGAACCGGAAGCGTCCCTTCTTTCCCAACCCCATTGATCTTTCGTTCGTAATGTTAATTTTATCATTTTTTTTATTTTTTAGTGTAAAATACTAGATTTTAAAGATTCTGACCCCACTAATTTGGATTTTGAAAGTCCGGTCCTACAAATTTTTCGTTGAAGCTCCTCCGCTGTTGTTATCTATAGTTTGTATACATTGACATGAAGCCAAAACCCAACGTCACAATAAGCGGTCCTTGTCAGGGCCGGTGATGAGGGTGTGTGGGGAGGACCACCGCACAGAGCCCATGATTTCGAGGGTCACATATTTTTTTTAAATCCGATATATATATATATATATATATATATATATATATATATATATATATATATATATATATATATATATATATATATATATATATATATATATATATATATATATATATATATATATATATATATATATATATATATATATATATATATATATATATATATATATATATATATATATATATATATATATGTTTCTTTTCAAATAGTATACTTGTACCAACTCTAAGTAGGCTCATTTACAAAACAATTTTTATGGTTTAAAGTTAATCCATTGACATTAGGCGTAGTAAGTCCAATACCCAATTGATTACAATAAAACAGTTAAAAATCTTGGGCGGTAATTTCCTGGATACTGAAACGACGCAGGCATCAAACAGAAGCAAAGAACAGTAACAGAAGTAAAGAACAAGGCATCGAATAAAAGCAGTGAAGCACGAACATAACAACCCATCGACAATTGCTCCGTGATTTCGAGGGGCCCTGAACATCGAGTAAGAACAAGAATAGAACATCGAAGGGAAAAGGTTTAGTGTTGTTATTTTGTTAGTTTATGAAATTCTGAGTATTGATTATTAATTTATAATTTTATATCACCCAGTTATAACTTATGAGTCAACTTTATCATCTCTCACAAAAAAATGTTGATGACAATGCACTACGAATAGAGGCCGCATATTATTTTATTGGTTTGAGACATGGAGTTAAATTGTGAAAAGCTGTTTTTAGTTTGTAATTAAATTAATGTATTAATATAGTAATTAGCAAGGGAAAGCAGGTTAATTTGTGAAAATTTACTATTGATAATTTATTGAAAATTTAGTGATGTTAATTGTCGTTAAGTGTGAAATTTTTGTTAGAAACTTTGTGGAAATTTTTGAAAATTACTGAAAATTAAGTGTTGTTAATTGTCCGCTATTTAAGCGTTAATGGCTCCTAATCAAGCATCCGGATGGCAAAAACGTCAAAAGAGGAAACAAGTTGAAGAATTAGTGATGTCTCAAACTGGTGTTATCCAAAAGTTTTGGCGCCTAATCCACCTATTAGTTATTACGGTATGTAACTCATTCGAATACTATGATTTTGTCATTTTTGTAGTTGCATTGTTTATCGATACTATGATTTTGTCATTTTCGTAATTGCATTGTCTATCCTTAAGGCATAAGGGTACATTTCTTTGAGCTCGAACACGATACTTGAATTCTCAGAGACGGCTCTAGACCTTGCACTCGCGTTATTGACGGACCACATGAGCGTCCGCTATTCCACAAAACTCCATATTGCAAATCTTCCAAGCCATGTCGAATCCTGGAACTTTAATTTTGTGGTCGAAAAGTATTAATTAGGCATTTAAAAATTATAAAATTGAAACACCAAAATTAGGTGGGCCTAGGTTTAGTGTCGGCAAGGAAAATGTACGAGGTTTTTTCCTAAATATAATATTAAAGAGTCGACGTGGAGTATTCATCTCCATTCATGGAAAGTCCGGTCTGTCTCACAACTTTCCAATTTTATTAATATTTCCCTTGCCTTATTTTATATTTTATATAATTTTCCTTTTGTTGGATGTCTACGTAATAGTTTTATAATAACTTTTTTTTTTAAATATATAATTTTTATCTTTATGATTATAAAATCAAAACATAAGATTATATTGGCAAATCTTGATATTGGTACTAGTTTCAATAAGGGATTATTACATATCCCCCCCCCTCCCCCAAAGCTGATTTATTACATATTTCCTCAAACAAAATAAACAATTACATATTTCCCTTTTTTGTGAAATTACCCAACTACCCTTGTAACCATTAGTTCCTTTCATCTTCCTCTTGTATACGTTCGACACAACAAACCCTGCACCAGACCATCGTATCTTCTTCCTCTGGTACGATCGATGCAGCCAAATCCGGCCGTCGTTTCTTCTACCTCTAGTAGTAACGACAGTGCGTTCCAGGTAAGTACATCCAATCGAGTTTTATGCTACTCACGACGCGACAATCGGAGTTTCTTTTTGGTGGTTTTATGGTGAATCAGTACACATTCAATCGAGTATGTATATCTAATAGAGTTTTTAAATGCATAGAGAACTGAGTTTCTTTTTGGTGGTTTTACGATGGTCCCATGTCTTTCTGTTTGAGGAGTTATTGGAACAAGTGCAAAAATGTATGTTTTGTGATTAAGGATTCATGAGTTAATTCAGGGTTCTTCAGTTCATGTTCCTGTTGGGTAAGCCCAAACTGCTATCAAAACTTAACTGCATGATATCAGATCCAATGGATGCTTGGTGATCTCTGTTAACGCCATGGCGGGTCCCATAATCCTCTTATAGATAAATAGTAAGATTAAGTTACGTTTCTTATTAATCAATTGTTAAGGCAGGTGTAACAACCCGTGTTTTCGAATGTCAAAGTCAAAGTTCAAGTCAAGTTTGACCTCTTTGAGTGTAAATAGTCTATCTTATGTTTTGTATTATGTGGAGTAAGTGTTGTTTATCAAAGAAATCGAAGTAATCGAATGTTTAATCGACGCGAAACGATTTACGACTGTGAATAGTAGGAAGTAACAATGCGATAAAGTTAATCAATCAATAATCAAGCTAATCGAATCATCAATCAAACTCGAAACTCGAATTATGCGAATTTAGTGTTATATTACGTGTGTGTGTGCCTTATGTGTTACCTGTGCGTGCTTACTTTATGTTATGTGTGGTGACCAAACGAATCGAAACTCGAAACTCAATCGAAATCGAAAATCGAATATGGAATGTAGATGCTTGTATGTAGATATAGTGGTTGGGACTGAAAGTAATTTGAAAAGAAAACTCTATCGTATTCGTATCGTCTTCAATCGAAATCGAAATATCAGAAATCGTCGCACCAAACGCTCAAAACAGGCTGTGGATCGATCAGGCTTCTAGCCGATCGAACAGCCCAGCCGATCGAACAGACCGTCCGATCGAGCAGGCTGTCCGATCGGGATGCCTGGCCGATCGGTCAGCCCTTTCATCTTTGGGAAGCCTATAAATAGGCCTGTTATTGTCATTCTTTCCACTTTTGGAAACCTTCTGACCGACCAGCTCGTGCTCCCCTTCTTTTCTCAGATTTCTTCCGATTTCGGTAAGTTTTCATCCTAAATCTTGTACTTTCTTGATCAATACACACTCCTACACCTTTCTATCTTTCAAATCTTGATTTCTAACCGTGAAATCACCAAGATCTAAGCATTCTAGGATGATGTCATCATGGTGTTCTTCAAGAACTTCATGTTTTGGCCTCAATCCACCAAGAATCACTTGGATCTAGCCGATTTCCACATCAACAAACTAAGATCTACCACAGATCTGAACATTTACATAGTGTGAAGGATTGAAAGATGGATTTTCCAACTTTCTTTCAACTCTTTTACACTCAATGCCTTCAAACCGGTAGAAACGAAGCTTGAGCCAACTCACCAATCATTCTAACGGTCAAGTGGTTCAAGATTCGGATTCTATCTACGAGATTCACCGATTTCGGGATAAACTATAAACTCCGTTCCAAACCGTTCACCGGCCGGACTTGGGTGATTCCTGTCCGAGCAGGGGAAACAAGTAAGAACGAAGGTGCCATGGTTCAACTCGTTGTCAGAAGATCTCAATATAACGTCAAACAATCAGAACAGCCAAGTGTTAGACGAACAGGCCGACCAGGTCAGGATGCTGACCGATCGAACAGGCTGTTCGAACGAACAGCCCAACCGATCGGACATGTCAGCCGATCGACCAGGCCAGCCGATCGGCTAGCACATAGCCCCACACTTTGACAATTTCATGATGTATAGTATTGAACGAAGTGATGTTCGATCGAACGAGCTGTTCAATAACATTACTCATCGGATCATGAGATACTATGTTTCAACCCTTAATCGATTTTTCAACTCGTTCGACGTATTGGAATGCCACCCGATCGAACATGCTGTTCGATCAGGTGACATCCAGCTGAGGACTTACTACTGAAGTGTCTAACCGATCGGTTAAGCCGGCCGATCGAATGGCCCGTTCGATCGATCGACCTGAAAGGTAAGAACACTTCAATGTTCTCAAATACTACAACGGAAACTTCAAAAGGACAAGCCATCATACACAAACGCACCCTACACAAAGGAAGAAACAATCCACTCGAACAGTCCAACCGATCGAGCCTACCGGCCGATCGAACAGACTGTCCGAACGGACTGTCCAACCGAACGAACAACCTGTCCGATCGAACCTACCGTCCGATCGACCAGGCTGTTCGACCCATCATCACTTGTTTCCATTCTACACATTACTCATCGTTGTGCTATCAAACTATTCAGGCTAACCCTACTCTCAAGCGCTCCATTCAATCCATCAATCAATTGATGTGAGTATACTCGAACCCTTTTTGCTTTAGCACTTTTGGGTGTTACATACGTTACTTATCAACAATCACAATCGATCACACTACTCAATTATTTGAACGCTAACCGATTCGCATGTATTACGTGACTAAATGAATGCTTGTTGTTATGTTTACACGTGGAATGTTGTCTACCTGCCTTAACGACGTAGTACTATAGTTTGGACTCAACACCCGTTCACATGGGGGTTGTTAAGGACAATTACTTGCATGGATTACGATGGTAATCATGTATTGCGAACTGTCTCGGAAAGTCAACCCGCAGTCATTGGTATCGATAGATCCATGTCGATAATTAACATGCTTCGTTTTCCTCTGTGTACGTGCTGGTTATGCGTAAACTATTTCGAACTCTATATGCTATATCAAACTTGTATGCTCACCTTTACATTTTATGTATTGACTTTATTTTAACGTATGTGACAGGCAATTAGGATGCTTATCTGCTAGGAAGGCGAGCTAGGAATAAGCGTCTAGAGCATAGTTGTCTGTAGATCTTGCAGATCGAGTCTCTAGAAGCAATTGAACAATATTCATATTTTTATTTAAATCTGAGTTGTCGGAACAGTGTATTTGACTAGATGATTATCTGTAATAACTTGTTTTATTATTTGGGATACGGTATGGGACGTATTATTTAAAACTGAATAGTGATGATAGTTGTTATGGAAACTTCTGGACAATCTGTTTCGCTCAGTGTCATGCCCCGATGATTCCGCCATTGGTTTGGGTGTGACAGAAGGTAAACTGTTATGGATTAATATTATAAAGATTAAACTACGTTGATGAGGAAGTGATAAAAGAAAGGGGAAATATGTAAATATTCTTTCTTAAGGGTAAATTAGTCATTTAATAAGAGTAGTTTTAATGAAAATGGGAAATATGTAATATCTATGGGTTAGGAGGGGAAATATGTAATTGTTTTTTTTTGTTTGGGGAAATATGTAATAAACCAGCTTAGCAGGGGGAAATATGTAAAAAACTCTTTCAATAATACCGATATTGTTACCAATGTTATTCGATCGAAACCGGCTTAGTTCTTCATGATACCGACACTCGTATAGTTTACTCTAGTATGTATACAACTTCGTTTTCAACAAAATTTATACCGAAATGTCAAGAAAAAAAAAGTTAAAGAATTTACGAATTCAACTTTTTTGAATATTTTAACAAACGCAAGTGGTTAAAGAAAACTAAATTAAATAAGAATTAAGCGAGTTAAAATTATTTGAAATTAAAAGTTAAAAATATCTCGTTCATACTTACATTAGTTTTTAACTAGTTGATGCCTCGTTCGCGTTGCGGGACGGTAGGCATAGTATTTCTCAACTAATTAAATTTTTTTATTACCACAGTTTTGAAAAAAAAACTAAAACGATGGTAAGATTTTAATTTTGAGCTCGGGTCAAAATTGTAATTTGCTAGGACAAATAAACGAGTGTTACGTACCCTTTTGACACGAATAAAAAATTAAATCGAGTCAATCCATTAAAACAAAACAATTCTATAGTTTTGCTAAAAAACTAAAAGGATGGTAATACTGTATTTTTGAACTGAGGGCAAAATTGTATTTTTTACGGAGGTAAAATCGTAATTGTCAAAAGCTAAAGCGATGGCAATATTGTAATTTTTAACCAGGGGCAAAATTGTAACATACACTGGCCAATGGGGGGGGGGTGCCATGCAGCAGTCTGACACTATTGCCCCCCCCCCCAACACATTTAAAAAAAAAATAAAACGGTGACAATACTGTAATTTTTAATTGGGGGCAAAATTATAATTTTGGGATTGAATAAAATCATAACTTGCCAAAAGCTAAAGCGATGACGATACTGTAATTTTTAACCAGGAGCAAAATCGTAACTTTGAACAGGTCAAATTCGTAATTTTAAACTGTAGGTAAACTCATAAATACCCGAACCAATAGAAAAGTGCCAGACAACAACCTAACCCTATTCCCCCACATTAATAATGCCACTGCGTGCTATTGAGTGACCGCCCATCTTAGCCAATGAAAAACGAAAACTATTCCTTCTTATAGGAATTGTAAATGTAAACAAGTTGATGCCCGGCCCGCGTTGCGGGGCGATAGCCGAATAATTCTCAACCAACTAAAATAACAGTACTATAGTTTTGGTAGAAAGGAAAACTAAAACGGTGACAAGACCGTAATTTTGAGCGAGGGTAAAAATCGCAATTTTTAGCTAGGGAAAACCATAATTTTATTCTGAACTTGGGGAAAACGTAATTTTGAATTGAGGGTGAAAGCGTAATTTTGAACCGAGGTGAAAATCGTAATTTTGAGCTGGGGGCAAAAGCATAATTTTAGTTTGAAGTGGGGGTAAAAATGTAATTTTTAACTGGGGGCGAAAACGTAATTTTAAAGTGGGTGTAAAATAATAAACTGGTGTAAAAGCGTAATTTTGAGATAGGGAAAAACATAATTTTATTTTCAGCTAGGGCGAAAACGTAATTTTGGCGTAGGGTAAAATCGTAAAATTTGAACCGAGGGCAAAATCGTAATTTTTAGCTTGGGGCAACAGGGTAATTACATTTTGAACTTGGGGCGAAAACGTATTTATAAACTGGAGGCAAAAACGTAATTTTAAAATGGGTAAAAAATAATAAACTGGTTGGTTTAATGAGAGATTGATTTTTTTTTTTTGAAAAGTAAACTTCACTAGAACATGCCGACCTGACTAAAAGCACAGGACCGCGCCACAGCCAATTACATCATGTACAACGGAGACTTACACCACTCACTCCATTCAAGGTTACAAAAATTCGACCTACTTTTTAACCAAAAGAAACTAAGGGCCTTAACCTCCCCAAAGATTTCCGAGCTAAGACCTCTTCCGTTAGAGAAAATCTTCGCATTTCTAGCTTTCCAAATGCACCAACATGTAACCAACACGATCCCCTGCACAACACCTTTTGCCTTTGAATTCCCATCAAAACTCTTATGAATCTCCAACAAGTCGCGAAAGGAAAAAGCATAAATCGGCTGCAGATTTGCCCACTCACCCACGAAATTCCACACCCGAATAGCAATAGAACATGCCGTAAACAGATGATCCACAGATTCACTCGACTCCCGGCAAAGGGCACACTCATCCGAATCGGTTAAAATATTCCTCCTAGCCAGAGCTTGCTTCGAAGGAATGCGATCGAGACTCGCCCACCAAATGAAAGTATTACACGTAGAAGGAAGCCATTTGCAACCACTGACAGGAAAGACGACCTCCGAAGAAGGAGGCATGACAGCCAAATCTTTAAAAGACCTGATCGAGAACCTACCGTTGCTAGATGGCGACCATCTCCATCTATCTCGCTGATGAGAACATGCCATACCCGACAAGAGCCCAAGGCATTCACCAAGTTCAGCCACTTCATCCTGAGTAACCGGACTCCTATCCCAAGCCCAAGATAACGAACCCAACCCTTCACCCGATGGTAATCTATCACAAACCCAACAACTTTTATATCTTTCCAAAGCGAATAAATTTGGCCATTTATGCATTAAAGGGGTATCCCCAATCCCCCAATCAATCCAGAACCGGATGCTATAGCCATCCCCCACCACCCCTTTAATGAAGCTATGAATTCTTCTACCCGACAAGAGCACTTTGGATTCTAATCTAGCTATATTCTTCCACACTCCAGACATACCTGATTTAGAAGGCAAAACCGACCATTTCCTTTTGTTCCCATGGCAAGCCAAAACCACTTTCCTCCAAAGACTATCAACTTCCTCCCTGTATCTCCACACCCATTTGGCTAGAAGCGCCTCATTCATAATTTTAAGCTTGTAGATACCGAGCCCACCATAATTTTTTGGAGAAGACACTTTATCCTATGCGACCCAATGTGTTTTCCTATTACCTTCCGACCCTCCCCGAAGAAAATTCCTCATGAGAGACTCCAGCTTATCAATCACTTTACAAGGTGCCTTGAAAATAGAAAGATAATAAATCGGGAGGCTAACGAGGACCGACTTTACAAGCACACCCTACCACCAATCGAAAGGGAATTAGCCTTCCAAGAAGCAAGACGGTTCTTAAAAATCTTCACAATAGGGTCCCAATTATTCACCCGATTCATATTCGCCCCTAATGGAATACCCAAGTACTTAAAAGGAAGAGCCCCTTTCGAACAACCCACTTTCGAAGCCATATAATTAATATCTCCTTCTTCCACCCCCACCCCCATCAAGTTAGCTTTGTGGATATTAATTTTAAGACCAGAGCAAGCATAAAAAACCCGAAGGATTCTAGCAATGACTAAAATATTCTCCTCCTCCCGCTCCCCGATGATAAGAGCATCGTCGGCATATAAAAGGTGAGAGATCTCCGGGCCCCCGTTAGGGAGTTTAACCCCTTTCAACCTCCCCACTTCACACGCCTTGGAAACTAAACAAGAGAGAGCTTCCATCACAATGAGAAAGAGGAAAGGAGATATCGGATCACCTTGTCTAAGACCTTTCTGGCACTGAAACTCGAACGTGGGAGATCCATTTACCAAAACCGAGGATCTAGCCGAGGAAAGCACCCCTTTAACCCATTTGCACAAAGCCTCAGAGAACCCCATTTGCTCCATCATACCGATTAGAAATCCCCAATTAACGTTGTCGTACGCCTTTTCGAAGTCGATCTTGAGAATGAAAGCTTTTTTCTTCGATAACTTAAGCCACGACCAGACCTCGCTTAGAATTAGAGGGCTATCAAGAATAAATCTATCTTTCACGAATGCCGATTGAGAAGGAGACACTACCTTCCCAATAACACCTTTTAACCGATTCGCCAAAATTTTAGAGATAACCTTACTGATAATTCCAATAAGATTAATAGGGCGATAATCTTTCATGCCCACCGGGTCTTGGACTTTAGGGACTAGGGTGATAAACGAAGAACTACTCTCCTTAGCAATAGAACCTGTCTCAAAGAAGTGAGCCATCAATTCCTTGAAGTCCTCTTCAAAGTAACACCAATAATTTTTTAGAAACTTGAAATTGAAACCATCGGGACCCGGAGCTTTATCGGCCCCGCACCCGAAGACAGCCTCTTTAATTTCCTTAATCTGAAAATGCCCCGAAATGCCATTAGACTCCTCCTCCGATAGTCTAAGAACCCCTAGGCAACTCAGAACAGGTCTCTGTTTAACCATTTCCACAAAGTGATTCCTAAAGAAAGCGAGGATATCCTTTTTTATCAGCTTAGGGCAAGTAACCCAAGTATCACCTATAAACAAACCTGGAATACCATTTTTACGCTTCCTATTGTTGATAAGTATATGAAAATAGGCTGAGTTCTCGTCCCCCTCCACCGCCTACCTACACCTGGATTTCTGTTTCAAATCCAAGGCCGCCATACGCTCCAGTTCGCAGATATTTTTAAAGCATTCAGCTTTTATCCACTCTTCCTCCTCTGACAGGTCCCAACTATCACATATGTTGTCCAGATAATCAAGTTCTTCCTTATTTTTTCTTAACTCCTCTTTGTCTTTACTAAACATCTCATCTCTCCAAACTTTAATCTTACTCCTTAAGTGCTTGAATTTGTTTGTTAAAACCACATCAGGCCGCTCCCCGACCCTAACAAAGGAACTTACCGCATTTTCCACAATCCCATCGAAGCCCTCTTTTTCAATCCATGAGTTAAGGAACCTAAAAGGTTTCGCACCGAAATTTCTCCTACGAACCTCAAGAATTAACGGACAATGATCTGAGTGTAGTCTAGGAAGAGCACGAAGACAGGCTTCCGGCCACATATCAGAAAAAACCTTTACAAACAAGCACCCTATCTATTTGCTAAGTTTATTAGAGTTTGGGGCAAGGAAAGTAAACTTTCGACGACTCAAATTATATTCCACCAGCCCAGCAGCATCAATGAAGTCATTGAACTCTCTAGCACAAGCGCCATTGAAAACAAAATTCTTCCTCTCTTCCGGGGACCTAACCGCATTAAAGTCACCAAGAAGAACCCACTGTCCGAGCCCCAGGTTAATAACATCCAACAACCTATTCCATAACACTTTTTTATCCGATAACCTATGAGGAGCATAAATGTTAACCACACTAACCTCCTGGTTACTCCCAACTAACTTCCCCCTTATAAGAAGGAAATGTCTCTGTTTTGAAACCCAAGTCAAACTAAAAACAGTAGGATCCCAAATGCATAACAGACCCCCCGACCTGCCCGAAGCTTCAACAAAATCCATAGAGAATTCCGAACCCCCCCAAAACTTAGTAACGATATCCGGACTCACCGTTTCAATCTGAGTTTCCTGAATAGCAACGAAGTTAACTTTGTTCTCCTGCTTCAGTCTATTAATCCACCCAGCCTTCACCTCTGACCCCATCTATAACAACCCAAATATAAACCGACACCCTCATAATAATTTTGACACCCTAATATATTTAAAATGTCACAATATGTTTTTATATGCACCCCGTATGTGAAAACCGAACCCAAAATACAATATAACATATAAAATAAATTAAAAACCCTAAATCTTAAGTTGAGGCGGGCTGCGTATGACCTCACCTCAACTTAACGCGGGCCGCATTAAGGTGTAAATGGACTCCGCTGAAATCTTTAGTTCATGCGGGCCGCGTATGAGTTCGTCTAAGTTAATGCGGGCCGCGAGTGACCCAAGTTGTGGCACAGCCCAGTGATGACACGTGTCTTAACACGTGTTGAACCTAGTGATGACCCGGATCAGCTACGCCTAGACCCCTAGGCCACGCGGACCGCGTAAGCCCTGCCCATATCTAACACGGGCCGCGAGAAAGTCCGGTAGCAGCCCTATAAATAGAAGGCAACGGGCCTTCAGTCTGCTCGTTCAACTTTCTTTCTTTCTAAAATTCTGTAGTGGCGTTATTATACCTGGGCATTATACCCCCTAATTAGCGAGGTTCTGCTACGATGTAAGTATTATAACCCCTGGAGACGTATTAGATACTCTGCCCGATTGATCTAGGGTTCCGTAACGGCTGTCGTGGTTCTGCCCGACGTAGTCGTTGGAATGCCGTCTCGGGGAGGGTATTACTAATGTTAAAATGGGTTATTATACTAACACATGTGCATTTGTGTAAATTATAGATATTCACCAGGAAACCCTAAAGGATAACCTAAAACAGCAATGTGAGTTGATCCACTTTTTGTAAATTTTTTTGTTAACTGTTTTTACAAAACCTTAAATATTTCTTCATGTGAAAGACAGTTATTGAGTATTTGTAAGGGTACAATTATGATGGTATATTTGGGGTTTTGTATACAAAATTTGTTACCACATGGGGAGAGGAGTAACATGACCATAAGTCAGATGACAGTACCATGGATGTTAATTGGTATTACCTGTAAACAAATGTAATTGCGGATGCGCCCTCAATACTGTACACTGTGAAAATGGTTTTATTTAAACTTCATTAAACTGGGATTCACTCACCAGTATTTCCCACTTACAAAATGTTTTTAAAACGCGTTTCAGGTAACAAAATGTGAAAGCCAAATAGAAGCCAGCTGGACAGCACTGAAGGCTTGGAAAAGTGGCAATAAAGTTACCTAAAAAGAAATAGATGTTTTCTTAAATAAAATAGGGTATATCCCTATGAAATTACATGTACTAAAAACTTGGGTTTTACCCATGTGTTTAATATTATAAAATGTGGTGGTTTACTCTGATTTAATATTTCCTAACTACGGTCCTGATGAAAATTTCTGCTGCCAAATTGGATAAGTAAACGTGATACCACTGAAACTGGCTCACGGCCGCCCGTTCCCGGGAACTAGGGATCGGGGCTGTGACAGAAGGTGTATCAGAGCTATGCCACTGATTCAGCCACAGAAGTGTTCTGCTGACCTCAAAATTCAAAGTGTTAGGAAATAAATTACGGGATTACGTGCATAATTGTATTTTCTTGTTATGTGTTATCTGACTATCTGTTAGTTTACAGTATGAGCGACCAAGGACCCTCTGACGCGTATCGTCAATTGTCTGGTTCGCCTAGGAGCGAAGGCACCTCCTCTTCTCAGCCTGCCCTCTCAGGGTATTCTACTGATACGGAAGAAGGAATCTTTGTGTTTAAGGCTCAATCTGAAGAGCCATTTCCTCAGAAAAAGAGGGGATGGTTCAGTAGGGGAGCGCACGAGCGTAGGAAACGAATGAAAAAGTTGCAGGAACAGCGAGTGTTAGCCGCAACAAAAAGAGAGATTGATGCTTATAATCAGGATATGCTCAATAGGGGTATAGCTAATATCCATATTCTAGCAACCACTGCTGCTGACTCAAACCTAGAACAAATGCTAGCACCCCAACCACAACCACAAAATGCTGATCAACCCATGGAAGTAGAAAATCAAATAGAAATGCCTGATTACAACCCGGAGGAGATACCTAGGGTACCTGAACCAAATCCTCTAGACCCAAACAACTATGACCCCTGGTGGGACGATGTTAGGGACTACGTGCAACAAAACCCAATACAGGAAAATGTGCCAATACCCAACTTAGGAGCCTATCCAGGGTTAGATCCTCAAGATCCCTACAATATTAGTGATGCATATGTTAGGGAAATTTTAGAGAATCCATACCCGTACCAGGCCCCTATGCCTCCATATCAGGAACCCGTACCTCAGATTCCAAACCCAGTCCTAGAACCTGCACCCCCAGTGAGTGCAGAAAATGTCCAAGAACTTAGGACTTTCGGTGAGGAAATTTTAGAAAGCAGTGAGAGAATGCGACAGGTGGGAGAACGCCTCGTATGGAAATACGATGAGCGTAATATGGATTTTTGGATGAATCCATATCAGTAAATGTGATGGCAGGAACGGTAGTAGTAATAATAATAATAATAATAATAATAATAATAATAATAATAATAATAATAATAAAATATATGTGTGTATGTGTTAGAAAAAAAAAACAAACACTACGGATGCCTACTATTAGTATTATAGCTTTACATTTCAGTCGGTATTGTAATTTAAATTTCAGTACTGGTGTGTAATGATGCATACTATATAAATAGAGTAAAAGTCGCAATGCTCGACGCTTTTGGCTAAAAGTGCGTGTCATGTGATTGGCTATATTCAAATATTATTTGTGATATTAATATTTGGTAAATGTTTAAAATTCAGATGGCCGACGAGGGAAATCAAGATAATCTGAATAACGATAACCAGAGTAACATTAACGTGGTTAATGAGAATCCGGACAACAATAACAATGGAAACCAAATGGATAATAGTGCCGTTCAACACATAGTGGCACAAGGAATTATAGATGCAATGCCATTTATTATTCAAACGGTTCAAGAAGCAAATAATAAAAGTAAGCATAGCAGTAAACGACCAAGTGAACCGGAACACAGCGTGAACAATGGACCCATACTTCAAGAGCCCATTCCCAAAAGAAGAAGAACCATGCCATATGGTTGTTCTTACAAAGAATTCTGGTCCTGTAAACCAATAGAATTCTCGGGCAATGAAGGACCCATTGCAGCCCTACGCTGGATAGAGAAAACTGAGGCTGTTCTGAAAATAAGCAAGTGTGCTGAAGAAGATAAGATAATGTTTGCTTCAAATCTGTTTAAAAACGCAGCTTAGAATGGTGGAACACTATCCTCCAGTCAAGAGGAAGTGATAGGATTTATAGAATGGAATGGGAGGAGTTTAAAAATATGGTAGAAAGGAAATTCTGCCCTCCCAATGAAAAGGAACAGATAGCAAATAAGTTTCTGAATCTTAGAATGGTCGGGGTAGACAGTAAGGGTTACACTACCACATTCTTTGAATATGCTAGGATAGTACCAACCCTTGCATCACCTGAACCGGTATTAATCTCCCGTTACATCTGGGGATTAATTGGAGAGATTAGACATGTAGTCAAGGCAGCTAGACCCCAAACCATAGAGGAAGCTGTAGAACTAGCCAATACCTTGACTGATGAACTAGTGCGAACTAGAGAAGAAGACCAGAGAAGAAACCTATCCCAAAAGCTTACTCAAGAATTCCGTTCGGGGAATTTCAACCGTAGGAACGTAGGTTCTACCTCGGCACCATACTGCAAAGCCTGCAGAAGGAAGCATTCTGGAAGATGCTCTATTTATTATAATTTCTGCAAGGCCCCAGGACACAAGGAAGAGAATTGCAAGAAGAAATCCAGTAATGGATTCTGCTACAACTATGGAGAAAAAGGTCATATTAAGACGAACTGTCCAAAGTTAGCTCCAGCTGCACACAACAAGAACACTAAAAATGCTAGAGCAATCGTTCTAACTGCAGACGAAGCTAGGATGATTCCAGACGTCATTGCTGGTACGTTTTTAGTTAATGATATTTTTGCTAAAGTATTATTTGACTCTGGTGCAAACCAAAGTTTTATTAATACTTCATTTGCAAACTCCTAAATAAATCATTAACTAAACTACCACAAGAATGTCTAGTAGAGACAGCAAATGGAGAAACCATTAAGATTTCGGAATTCTTGCAAGGAGCAAGAATAGAAATTTTTAATCAAAAGTTTATTGCAAACCTTTACCCAATGAATCTAGTAGGACTTGATGTCATGTTAGGAATGGATTGGTTAATAGCCAATAAAGCCTATATCTTATGTGATCAAAAGTCAATTCAAGTAAAATCACCAAGAGGTGAAAAGATCACAATTAAAGGAGATAAACCATCTAGATCCACTAAATTCATCTCTGTGATGAAAACTGCGAGTTATATAAGGAAAGGATATATAGTGTATTTGATTTCTATAATCACTAACACTAAAGGAAAAGAATTAAAAGACATTCCGGTAGTGTCTCAGTTTTCAGATGTTTTTCCAGAAGAATTGCCAGGACTACCGCCAGATAGGGAAGTTGAATTCAGAATTCACCTGTTACCAGGGACAGCACCGATTGCCAAAGCACCTTACCGTTTGGCACCCGCTGAAATGCAAGAACTGAAGAAACAACTAGACGAATTATTGGAGAAAGGATTCATACAGCCAAGCTCATCGCCATGGGGAGCGCCGATTTTATTTGTTAAAAAGAAGGACGGATCAATGCGTATGTGCATTGACTACCGTGAATTGAACAAAGTCACGATTAAGAATCAGTATCCATTACCGAGGATCGATGATCTGTTTGATCAACTTCAAGGAGCACGATTTTTCTCTAAAATCGATTTAAGATCAGGATATCATCAATTAAAGGTACAGGAAGAGGATATTCCTAAAACCACATTCAGTACAAGGTATGGTCATTATGAATTTACTGTCATGCCATTTGGTTTAACCAATGCCCCAACTGCATTTATGGACATGATGAACCGAATATGTAAACCATATTTGGATAAATTCATAATTGTCTTCATAGATGATATTCTAATTTACTCTAAAAGTAAAGAAGAGCATGCAAAGCACTTGCACTTACTTTTAAGTTTATTGAGAAAGGAAAAGCTTTATGCTAAGTTTTCAAAATGCGAGTTTTGGTTAGAACAGGTACAATTTCTCGGACATTTAGCTAATCATGAAGGAATTCATGTAGATCCAACAAAGATAGAAGCAATTACCAAATGGAAAACCCCTGAGTCACCAACCGAGGTTAGAAGTTTCTTAGGATTGGCCGGTTATTATAAAAGATTTATTCGAGATTTTTCTAGAATAGCCATTCCTTTAACTAAGTTAACCTGTAAATCTGCTAAGTTTGAATGGGGACCAAAACAAGAAGAAGCCTTTAGAATCCTTAAGTAAAGATTAACCCATGCACCCATACTAGCGTTACCAGAAAGAAGTGAAGACTTTGTAGTCTTTTGTGACGCTTCAAAGTTAGGTTATGGATGTGTATTAATGCAACGTCAAAAGGTTATAGCTTATGCCTCTAGACAGCTTAAGAATCATGAAGAAAATTATTCAACCCATGATTTGGAATTAGGAGCTATAATTTTTGCCCTTAAAATTTGGAGACATTATCTTTATGGTAGTAAGTTTACCATATTCACAGATCATAAGAGCTTAAGATATGTTTTTGGGCAAAAAGAGTTGAATATGAGACAAAGACGCTGGATGGAGTTACTTAGTGATTACGATTGTGATATCCAGTATCATGCAGGAAAAGCCAATGTAGTGGCAGATGCTTTAAGTCGAAAGTATCACGAAAAGCCAAAAAGGGTACGTTCTCTTAAATTAAATCTACAAGTAGATTTAAACGATCAGATTAGAAAAGCACAAGAATCAGTAATCAAGGAGGATACTGAAAAATTAAAAGGAATGATTAAGGAATTAGAACAAGGAACAGATGGAATTTGGAGGTTCCATAAAAAGAGAATGTGGATACCTAAATTAGGAAATTTACGTTACCGTATATTAGAAGAAGCTCATAAGTCTAAATATACGATGCATCCAGGAAGTGATAAAATGTACCAGGATTTAAGGAAAAATTTCTGGTGGATAGGAATGAAAAAGGATATAGTAGCTTATGTTTCTAAATGTCTAACTTGCTCACAAGTTAAAGGTGAACATCAGAAACCCTCAGGTTTATTACAGCAATTAGAAATGCCAGTCTGGAAATGGGAATTAATAACAATGGATTTTGTTACCAAATTACCCAAAACAAGAAAAGGTAATGATATAATCTGGGTGATTGTAGATAGGCTAACCAAATCAGCTCATTTCTTACCAATGAAGGAAACCTTTAGTATGGAACAATTAGCCAAATTGTATGTAAATGAAATCGTTTCTTTACATGGCATTCCTTTATCAATTGTTTCTGATAGGGATAGCCGTTTTACCTCTCATTTTTGGTCAAGTTTCCAAAAAGCAATGGGAACCAAGTTGAACTTAAGCACAGCTTATCATCCTCAAACAGACGGACAAAGCGAAAGGACAATCCAGACGATGGAAGACATGCTTAGAGCCTGTGTAATTGATTTCGGAGGTAATTGGGACGAACACTTACCTTTAATAGAATTTTCTTATAATAACAGTTATCACACAAGTATCAACGCTGCACCATTCGAAGCACTTTATGGACGAAAGTGCAGAACCCCGGTCTGTTGGGCAGAAATTGGGGAAAAACAACTATCTGGACCCGAGATAGTACAAGAAACAACTGACAAAATCATCCAAGTCAAGGAACGACTAAAAGCAGCACGTGATCGACAAAAGAGCTACGCTGACAACAGACGTAAACCATTGGAATTTCAAGTAGGAGATAGAGTATTATTAAAAGTCTCTCCTTGGAAAGGAGTGGTAAGATTCATCAAAAGAGGAAAGCTTAGTCCCAGGTATATTGGACCTTTTAAGATTATTAGAAAAATAGGACCTGTAGCCTATCAGCTACAACTGCCAGAGGAAATGGCAGGAATACATGATGTATTTCATGTATCTAATCTCAAAAAGTGTCTAGCTGACGAATCACTCGTAGTACCTCTCAAGGATATAGAGGTTAATGAACAACTCAAGTTTGTAGAAAGACCTCTACAAATTGAAGATAGGAAAATTAAGAATCTCAAGCATAAGAGATTAGTTCTGGTCAAAGTGAAGTGGGACTCCAAAAGAGGACCTGAGTACACATGGGAGCTCGAATCAGAAATGCAAAAGAAATATCCACACTTGTTCCAGTAGATCTCGAGGACGAGCTCTAAAACAAGGTGGGGAGGATATAACAACCCAAATATAAACCGACACCCTCATAATAATTTTGACACCCTAATATATTTAAAATGTCTCAATATGTTTTTATATGCACCCCGTATGTGAAAACCGAACCCAAAATACAATATAACATATAAAATAAATTAAAAACCCTAAATCTTAAGTTGAGGCGGGCCGCGTATGACCTCACCTCAACTTAACGCGAGCCGCATTAAGGTGTAAATGGACTCCGCTGAAATCTTTAGTTCATGCGGGCCGCGTATGAGTTCGTCTAAGTTAATGCGGGTCGCGAGTGACCCAAGTTGTGGCATAGCCCGGTGATGACACGTGTCTTAACGCGTGTTGAACCTAGTGGTGACCCGGATCAGCTACGCCTAGACCCCCAGGCCATGCGGGCCGCGTAAGCCCTGCCCATATCTAACGCGGGCCGCGAGAAAGTCCGGTAGCAGCCCTATAAATAGAAGGCAACGGGCCTTCAGTCTGCTCGTTCAACTTTCTTTTTTCTTTCTAAAATTCTGTAGTGGCGTTATTATACCCGGGCATTATACCCCCTAATTAGCGAGGTTCTGCTACGATGTAAGTATTATAACCCCTGGAGACGTATTAGATACTCTGCCCGATTGATCTAGGGTTCCGTAACAGCTGTCGTGGTTCTGCCCGACGTAGTCGTTGGAATGCCGTCTCGGGGAGGGTATTACTAATGTTAAAATGGGTTATTATACTAACACACGTGCATTTGTGTAAATTATATATATTCACCAGGAAACCCTAAAGGATAACCTAAAACAACAATGTGAGTTGATCCACTTTTTGTAAATCTTTTTGTTAACTGTTTTTACAAAACCTTAAATATTTCTTCATGTGAAAGACAGTTATTGAGTATTTGTAAGGGTACAATTATGATGGTATATTTGGGGTTTTGTATACAAAATTTGTTACCACCTGGGGAGAGGAGTAACATGACCATAAGTCAGATGACAGTACCATGGATGTTAATTGGTATTACCTGTAAACAAATGTAATTGCGGATGCGCCCTCAATACTGTACACTGTGAAAATGGTTTTATTTAAACTTCATTAAACTGGGATTCACTCACCAGTATTTCCCACTGACAAAATGTTTTTAAAACGCGTTTCAGGTAACAAAATGTGAAAGCCAAATAGAAGCCAGCTGGACAGCACTGAAGGCTTGGAAAAGTGGCAATAAAGTTACCTAAAAAGGAATAGATGTTTTCTTAAATAAAATAGGGTATATCCCTATGAAATTACATGTACTGAAAACTTGGGTTTTACCCATGTGTTTAATATTATAAAATGTGGTGGTTTACTCTGATTTAATATTTCCTAACTACGGTCCTGATGAAAATTTCCGCTGCCAAATTGGATAAATAAACGTGATACCATCGAAACTGGCTCACGGCCGCCCGTTCCCGGGAACTAGGGATCGGGGGCTGTGACACCAACCCTCTAACATTTATTGAAAGGAAATTCATAACTTACTGGCCTAGACCCCTTCTGCCACAATTATCTCCTTAATCAACTGCTGGTGCTGGCTCATATCAACTCCAATATCACTGGCTACTTTAATAGTGTTGTTCGCTTCACAATCCATCGATTCCGCCATAACTTCTGGTACCTGACGGTCAGCTTGCACAGTACCCGGGTCCGCTATCGTCGGGGTTACAACCCCTTCATCCTGACAGTGGTTAGTAGTGTCTTGTGCCCTAACGTTCAGATCCAAATTAAATAACTTGTCCCAACCGATCACCTTATGCCTACCAGCAAAAATATCCCCAGCATCGGTCACAGTACTAGACCTTGGATTAGAGATATCCTCTCTCCTCCTTTTCTTAGTCATGGGCTCCCCACAAAAACCTTGGGTCTGGGCTTTTTTAGAGAAAAAAGACTTCTTCCTATGGAATAAATTGGACCTACGTGGCCCACCTGTCAATGACATATGACCAGTATTCCCACCAATATTAAAAGCACTTTTCTGTACACCATTTTCCAAAGCATTGGGTCCACCCTCCTCAACCCTTGGAGAGAGAACCTCATGATTACCATCTCCCATATCCCCCATGCACACATTTGTATCACCATCAACAGCCGATTGTTCTCCCCCCTGTGCTACCTCCAGTGATCCCTCCGAAATGTCAACCACATTTTCCGCGCCATCTGTATCCCTAACCTCTTCCACTGCATTAACGTCCCCCTCTGAACCCTCTTCCCAACTTTCTTTGGAAGCTAAACAATCCGGTATCCACTCCCTGAGCTCTTCTGAAACCCAAACTCTATATCTTTTGTCTTTCTATCTCAACATAACAGAATCGTTTATAACAGTCCCTTCTCCTACCAAAACTCCTACCAAGTCATAGGTGAGATCGTAAGACTCCTTACACATACCCGAAGCATGCACAATCTTACCGTACATACGACCGACCGAGTCAAAGACCTCGTTATGTAGAAGGTGTAATGGAACACCTGTGATCTTGAGCCACGCAATTCGTTCGAATGGGAGAGACTGTCCATTCCAAACCTCCATCCAGGGAAACCAGCTTTTAACCATAGGCACTTCATCCTTGAAATAAAACAATTCCTCCTTACTGTCAAAGATAAAGATCAAGTAAAATCCCCCAACGTATATGAAATCCACATTGACTCCTACCACAGAAGCTAAAAGTTTATCTAGCTTAATCAGCGTCGAAAGATCGGCCGTTCTTACGATAAGACTCTTGTTAATCCACTCAACATTAGGTTTTACAAACTCCGAGATTTCCAACACCTTCTCCTCCACCGAACACTTTTTTAAACTTCCCACTAAAGAGTCCCTATAAGCAGTACCTAACGGGTTCGAATTAACCTGATATGGAGGGAGGGACTGACCTTTCACATACGACCTTCCGTTAACTTTCGTTGGGAAACCATATGACTTCTCATGCTGCGAATTATCCTTTCCAGACTCCATGACAAACCTTGCAACGTTAACTCTAAGTGTAAAGTTCCCCATCCATGCTGTCTTCAGCCTCATCTCCAGCCTTAACACCCGCGAAAGTAACAAATCCAAACCTCTTCCCAACCTTATCCCTCTTTCTAGCAACATAAACCCCCACTACTGCTTCGTAAGCACTAAAGCATTCCTTGATCTCTAACGAACTGCACCGTTCCGGAAGATTCGAAACGAAGAACTTTAGTATCCCCTGCCCGCCGTCTTCCATAACCGCACCGTAGCCGACCACTCCGAAAGAAACGCTCTTTAAAAGTTTAATGGGATTCGATTCGATCTAGCTTAACTATACCAGATAGCCGCGTTCGAAATCAGACCCACTAAGCAATCAAGAACGAAACTCAGAAGGGGGCTTGAAAACCACCGATCGATCCCTAGAGAACCCTAGTCCCAGAGGCGAATGGAATCGGTCACTGATCCGAATAGTGCGAAGGGTAGACTCAAGATGCACGATCGAGAACCCTACACACTATTCCGACGAGGACCTCAACGTCGAGCACTCCGGCAACCGAATTCGATCTTGGGTATAATTGTATATTGATAATTTTCAATTGAGAAGGCGTATGTGAGACCATATAATTGTTGATGGCCGCCCATTTGAACCAATGGCAGGGAAACACTGTTTCCAACCATGCTATATGCATATGCTGGAAATGGAAATACAGGAAATGTATAACATTAGCTATTTTATTTATTATTGATGGTTAATTATTGTTGACTTTGCAATAACTACATTAAAAGACACATTCTAACGCCCGTGTTAAATTTGGCACTATCCCATCCCCATGAGAATGGGTCGCCACGTAGGTGCCACATCACCATCTCATAGAGGATGGGCCTCCTTGCATTTTGAGGAGGGTGGAGGATGGGCCTACCCCACCTAATTATTTTATAATTTTCTAACTTTTTTTTGTTAACTTAATAAAAGCTTCATAAACATTAAAAAAACAACATAAAACAACATAATTAAATTCATTTCATAACATAAAAAAATTACATTTCCTAAAAATTAAAATTACTAATCCTAGAAACAGTAAATATAAAAACGAAAAAAAAAATAACGATACGATTAAAAAAGTAAACAACCTACGACGACCATTTTTTCTTAGCCTCCTCTTTCATCCTCCGATAAACCTCGCGTTCATTCTCCGGAACCGAGTCGAGATCCAACCTCATAATCCTAAAATCCTCCGCTCGAGCATAGTCGCCCGACACGGTTTTCTTGTGACTATATTTTTCGGCCGCGAGCTCTTTGAACAAACATAATTCGGTTATCAACTCGTCCATTTTCGAAGCCGCCCCGGAAGATGTTTGGCTCGAGCCGCCCCCTTTTCGCTTTCCCGCCGCCTCTTTTTTTGGTTTGTCCCTTCCGGGGGGGACGTTCCGACTCGTGAACGGGCAACACATCCTTGTCATATATCGGGTTGTCGTTTATGTCGATTTGACAACGAGTGGTGGAGCCTCCCGCACTATAACTTCCGGACTCAGAAGTTTTACTCCGTTTGGCAGTTGCGACCTCATTTGGAACCGGCTTCTGATGCGTGTGTAGTTGATCGGAGTGTCGCGCTCCGGTCAAAGATAAAATTTATAGCCCTAATTACCCTTAACAAATAGCTAGTGGTAGCAAGGGGTCGAACCACGAAGAGTATGTGGTTTGCGAATGGACTTGATTGATTTTAACGGTTTGTCACTATTATGAAGCTTACTAGATTATTTTTATGAATTTTTGGTTGTTTAGGAAATGGGTCGGAATGAACCGACAATTTGGTTTTTAATTACTAACTAACGAGAACTTAAACAAATGCACGAAATTGTAATTGATAGTTTTAAACAAGATAATTAAACAAGGTTCACACCCGGTTCGGTAATTGCAATCCTAGGATTTCTACACGTTTTATATTTGATTCAATTGCAAAAGTGACTAACGAATTTAGTGTTACAAGGCTTAGGTGCCAATAGCTATCAACGTTACAAAGAACGGACAAAAATGCACTTCATTACCAAGAACATGTAAACTCTAACCTAGACAAGGCATAATTGCACATAAACATTTCATAAAGTCAAATTTAATCTTCACTCGACAATTTATGAATTCAATACAAATGCAAGACAATTGTCATAAGCTTCAAAATCAAATAGCAATTTGTCACAAAATCAAACCAAGAACAATGTTAAAACCCTAGACTTACAAAAACCTACACCGGGGTGAAACCTCCAAGAATTTAGCCGCTCATGGAAGGACGAACGCTATCACCGGATAAATGGAACTTGAGATTGAACATCTTGGATGTTGGAAATAGTGAATGATGATGATTAGGGTTTTGGTTTGAATGATGGTGATGAATGGATTGAAAGATTGATGGTAGTTAGGGTGATGGAATGAACTAGGGTTTGGTGAATAGAGATGAAGATGAATTGGTTGATGATGATTCTTGATTCGGATGAAGGTTGGTGATATGGATGGATTGAGAGTGGAAGGGATGATAGGTTATGCTTCAAGAAGTGATTTCAAACTCTATTCCAAGTGTAACTCCCGAAATGGGTCAAAACAAGCATTAAAACTCGTCACCAACCAAGAAAACCCACAAATCTCGTTTAGCATCAGGAGGGGGCGTGTCACACCCCAACCGATGGCGGAAACATCGAGATGAGACGTACAAACTGTTCAAAGACATCATAACACTAGTTGTGACAATAATTAAAGTTTATTTCATTGATAATCATAAGTTTCATACGATACATAGAAAAGCTCAAATACATAACATAGATTTGGAAATTTAAATAGTTGATGGGTTTCTAAGCCATCCTAGTCTTTTCTTGTTTTTCTTGGATCCTCAACCTGCAGTATGCATTTAAAATACAATCAACAAATAATTGCTGGCGAGTATACAGGTTTGATATAGCATAATAGAGTTAATAGTTTATCAAATCTAATCCATGTGAACAACTGATATTCAATTAACTGTCATACTCGTAACGATGAAATCCACATGTCCAAACCATAGTTACGCAATTAACATAGCCTAACCCTCGAAAGGGTGGTAATAGAGTTAATAGATTAAACCTAACAATACCCGTATATACGGGAGGGGCGTTACAACCTACAGCGCTGCCATTGTTAGGGGAGGCTTGCAAAGTTAATGAACATATAGCCATAGATGTTAACATCAGCACAACATAGATAATCAATGATCAAGTAGTTTCACAATAGTATGGATAGATTGTGCAATGAAAGTGTTTATCATTGTGTTTTTGATAAGGAAATGCATACTACACCCAAACGTGTAAAAAGAAAATGGGTCAAGTATACTCACCTTAGGTTGCGTTGCGTATATTGGAAAAAGATAATAGAATCAGGGATTTTCCAAGAAGATCGTGCACAAGAGAATTACCCTATTAATTTGAGGATTTGATTAATTATTTGGGAATTTATAGAATAATTTAGATAATAAGACATAAATAATACAAAATTCCTAAAGTGTTGGAACAATAAAATAAATAGGAATTTAAATAGATAAATAATTATTTTAACAATCTAAAATAATTACCACAACATTAGTTAATAATCTTATAAACAAATAACTTATTTATAAAGTTTCTAGTTTATAAAACAAATAAATAAATCTGAAAATAAAATAAATAAAATTTCTAGATTTTTTATTAAATAAACAATAGTTCTGATTTAAAGAATATAAATCCTGAACTTAATAAATATGATCAAATAATAATTAAATAGTAATTCAGAATTAATTTATAATTTAAACAACATTTAAAATAAATATTCTGAATTAATAAAAACAATATATCTGATTTTTATGATAATAATTCTGAAATACATAAATAATTCTGATTTATAGATTCTGAAAATAAATAAATAACCTGATTTTAAAATATAATTCTGAAATAAAATTCTGATATACAAAAATATGATTTCTAAATATTATTAAATAATAATTCTGATTTGTAAATTCCGAAATAAATAACTAGATAAAATCTGATTTTATTAAATTTCAGAAATAAATTCCGAAATAAATAAATAAATAAAGTCTGATTTTATTAAATTTCAGAAATAAATCCTGAAATAAATAAATGAATAAAATCTTATTTTATTAAATTTCAGAAATAAATTCTGAAATAAATAAATAAATAAAATCTGATTTTATTAAATTTCAGAAATAAATTCTGAAATAAATAAATAAACAAAAACTGATTTTTAATAAATCTGATTTTATAAAACTGAAATAATAAAATAAAATCCTGAAATATATATATCTGAAATAATAAAATTCTGATTTAATTAATAATCAGAAAATAATATATTTGATTATAAAAATTTCTGATTTTAAATATATATTTCATATTTAAAATAAATCGGTTTAGTAATTAGTATATTTGTTTCCTAAATAAATATAATTGATTTTATAAAAATTTTCAGTATTATATATTAATATTTATAATATATAAACCTGATTATATGTATTTATATCTTAAAATACTGAATTATATAATAATAATAATAATAATAATAATAATAATAATAATAATATTAATAATAATAATAAGAATAATAATAATAATAATAATAATAACAGTAATAATCATAATAATAATAATAGTAATCGGAAAAGATAACGGATCGGTAAACGTTACCGGATCGGAGAAGCAGGGCCGGCTCAAGGGGGAGTGAAATAAAGCAAGAGCTTTAGGCCTCCATTTTCTTAGGGCCTCAAGTTCTAAGAAAATATATTATATTTTGGTAATTTTGGCTTTGAAATTGTTAACATTGAGGTTTATGATCTATAATTATGCGTATACAAAGATGATATATGAATAATAGATTCATAGCAATTTTTTTCGTTTACAAAAAAGAGCCCCAATTTTGCTATCCGCTTTGGGCCTAGAAAAAATTAAAAATTTTTGAGCCGGCCCTGCGGAGAAGAATCCGGTGGTGACCGGCGACGGTGATGACGGTGACCGGTGGTGGCTCCGTGGTGGTGCAGCGGCGGTTCCGGCTAAGGCGATCGGATTCGGCTCGGTTCGGCTTCGGGTTCGTTACAATGATCGAAAGTGAAAAGGACCAAATGATTCAAGTTGGTTCATGTTATATAAATGTACAGGAAATCAGTTTTCGAATACGAACAGTCTGTTTCCGGCCATTAGATTTAAATCGGAGAAGACGAACACGAACAGGCTGGGCGGTTATCTTTTTTTTTTGAATTAAATTTACGCAATTAATGCGTGTATAAATATCAATCAGATTCAAATCCTTCAAATGTTGTGCTGCAGACCAGCTGGTTTGTGCGTGTGTTTGAGTTGTTGTTGGTCACGGGTTCGAGTCCCTGTTCACGCATTCATGGGATTTAATCCCCCCTTTTTTACACCAGTTAGTTTTAACTAACTGGGTTAGCCACTAACTAACCAGGTTAGGTTATTTAACCGGGTTTTCACTAACGGGGTCAGATTCGCTAACGGAAATGCTTAAAAACCAATAAAATTTAGAAAATAGTTATTTATTTAATTTAAATTGTTATTTTATTCATTTAAAACAATAATAAAATAATATAATAATCAAATTTAACCCGAACTTCAATATTTTTTACCGAATTAGCGTATAAATTCCCAATTTTGTACGGTTTAGGGTAATCTCTTGGCAACGATGAATTAAAGAGTCGAAATTAAGATGGAATTCCTCTGTTTTTACGTGTTTAACATAGTTTCAACGTGTTTAACATAGTTTCAACGTGTTTAACATAGTTTCAACGTGTTTAACATAGTTTCATAGTTTCAATGATTCATAGTATTCAAACACAAAATATGGATAAAATCATGCAATTTCATTATGATTTCAAGTCTCGAGTACAATTTTGGAATTTGAATCAAGTACAACAAAGGTACAACTCACAAAAGTAGAAAGTACAAGTAGACTTTCCAAAAATGGAAAGTTTGAAAATACGAAATGTTACAGGGCGTCGCCTACGCCCCTGGTGGCGTAGGCTATGCCTCACAAAAAACCCATTTTTCTGTTTTTGTGTTTCTCGCTTCCGATTGACCCGTTTCGCGTTCCGGTGGTCCATTTTTCGCCCCGATAGTCCGTAAAGCTCTCGAATAGCTCCTTAAACTTCATCAAACCTGTAAAACACAATTTTAATTAAAAGTAGGCTATTCAGAATTAAAACCCACGTAAAAACATCAAGTTACACCAATACGAACACCGGTTTTCGACCACGTATCAGTAGTGTAATATATTTTTAATGTATAATTAAGCCCTTTTTTACACCTTTAGCCAAGTTTTAAATTTATAAAACACGATATTTACTAACACTAAACACACATATGGGCAAGTGCACCCATCGTGGACGTAGTATAGTGTTGGTAAGATACCGAGGTCGTCCAAGGACACAAGAGCTTTTAATACCGGTTTATCCTCAACGTCTAATCAAATCAAAAAGTTAGAAAATGTTTTTAAACTAAGAAAATAAAAACTAACTAAATGCTGAAAAATAAAAATAAAATAAAAACAGATAGACAAGATGAATCACTTGGATCCGACTCGTGTATTAGTATAACCTTTGATTATTTTCGCACTTTTACACTTGTTTAAGAGATTAACTTAGTTATTGTAGTAGGCCCCTCTTTTGAAGGCGACGTTACCCTCAACCCAGTAGTTTGAGTCAGCAAGGATACAATCCTAAAGGGTTGGATTATTGGAAGATAATGAATTAAGTTATTAATGCAAATTATGGTAGGCCCCGCTTTTGGCGGTGACGTTACCCTCGGCTAAGTAGTCTGAGTCAGCAGGGATACAGTCCTAAATAGCCGGGTTATAGTATTAATAGTAGTTAACTTATGAGGGGGTCAAAGAGTTTGGATCCCCGCCATCCAATACCTATGGGCATTGAAGGAGATCCTACTAAATTTGACCTAGGTCCCTTGCAGGACCTCTAAACGCTGAACAAGGGCAAGACCCTTACCAAACCGTTCCCTTAACCCCCGACCAGGTAGCCAACATACCTCCATATAGACCGCGGAGATATGAATGGTGAAAATATTTTATTTTATATAGACAGTAAAATAATGCCAAGACACCACGGACAAACGATAAGGAAAGATCACCTTCAACATAAGCAACTAGTTATTAAAGCCATTAATACAAAACCAAATAAAAAGTGCAAAAGATTAAAAATAAAAAGTATTATACTAAACACTTGTCTTCACCAAGTGATGTAAGAGACTTAGGCAAACATGGCCTTGATTGTCAAGAACTCTTACTATCAATCTTGGATCCCGAGACGACTCACACACTCTACGATGGACAATGGATGATGGTGGTGGATGATGGTGTTATGGTGGTGGTGGGTGGTGGATGAAGTGTGAGAGAGGTGGTGTGCCAAGGGATGAGTTGGAATGAAACCAAGCACTCCTATTTATAGGCTGAACAGAAGGTTGGGCACGGTCCCGTGGTGGGCAATAGAAGCTTCTACAGGTTTGTCTTTTCTGCCGCTTCTTGGGCACGGCCCCGTGCTGGCTGAGCACGGGGCGTGTTCAGGCTTCTGTTTTCTTTTCTTTGCTTGGGAGGATGCCGTTGAGGGTTCGGGCAATCTACTTTTGTTCCTTTTCTTGTATTTATGTTAGAATTAGCTGTCTTTTTGCTTCTTTTGTGAATTTGAGCTCATTTCATCCTGAAAATACAAAAGGAAGACAAAAACACTCTTTTTCCAACATTAGTACTTAAAAAGGGTTAGTTTTATGCCTTATTTGATGTAATTTATATGTTGCATTTTACACACATCAAATACCCCCACACTTGAACTTTTGCTTGTCCTCAAGCAAAACTCTTTAAATGTGGCTTACACTCCCAAATGGAATGGGTAGAAGAGAAGGTTTTTTTTTTTTTTGGGTTGTCATAGAGTGTCGGGAATCCAATAATTTTTTTGGGTTTTATTTTTATTTATTTACAATCCTATTCGTTATGATTTATTTAGAACGTTTCATAAGATAAATTACTTATTTGGGCATAACATGCCTTTTTAAAATTTCATTTATATACAAGTTCACATACCTCACAGGAGAAATCACTCAACACTCGGCCGAATGTGTATTTTTAGTGAATCACTCGAGAGCGGCATGGAACTTACGCCTACCATAGGCTTGCCAAGCAATCAATCCTCCTCCTTTTTAACTTTATACCTTTGTAAATATCAAGAGGACTTTTTCTGGTGAAGGGTTAGGCTTGGGCTAAAGTGGGTGGTTGGGTTAGTGGTTAGTAAAAGGGCGAAAAGCGTAAAAAGCGTCGTTTTTTCGTAAAACACTTTGTTTTTAGTGACTTTTTATTTTGAAGTATTTCTCCAAACAAGCTTTTGTTTGTTTTTAACTTCATCATTTTTTTTTCAGTCTCATAAAAGAACGAGCTTGCGAAAAACCGAGCTTGTTACTAAAATAAAGGGTGAAAAATAAAAAGGGTTTTTGGTGGGTAAAAAGGGTTTAGGGTAAAGAAACGAAAGGTTTAGGCTCAAAGGGGTTAACTAGGGGGATTTTGGGTAGGTAAAAAAATTGAAAAATAATGGTGTAGAAAGAAAAATGGTTAGTCCTAATGCCTCCATCATTTACTTACTTGGGTTTAAGTTGGTAAGGACCGGGAATGAATCGTCGTGGCAAGTTCTAGAGTTGTAAGAACCAAGCGGCTATTCACACAAGAAACGAAAAATGAGCATTTAGTCTAAGGATGTAAATTTGTATGCTCAATAAAGGCTCAAAACTCACTTTTGTGGGAATGGGTTTTTAATGTGATCAAGTATATATAATCAAATTTTAACTAGATTTGTTATGCCGTTTCATAATTTTCTTATGTTGGTTCTTGTTATCACGACGCTCTCGGTTGTAAAATTTATAAAAATATAACCTTATTAATCTTGGGATTCCTAACTTAAACTTTAGACAAGTAAAAAAAATGAAAAATTTTTTGAAAAAATTTGGGGTGTTTGGCGGTTCCAATAGAGTTTTGTGTAAGGCTTGTTGTTAGGACTTGCAAAATTTCAAGGTGTTAGCTTCCCCCCCCCCCCCCACACACTTAAATTACACATTGTCCTCAATGTGTCCCAAAAATAAATTTTTAGGTTGATTGGATGTGTATTGTGGTGTTAAAAAGCAAAGATTTATGTTACTGGCAGTCTGGACACGGCCCCGTGGGGACCGGACACGGCCCGTGTTCAGGTGCCAGTAATAGAAAGTAAAGAAATGAGACAGAAGCTTGGACACGGGGGCGTGTCTGGTGAACACGGCCCGTGTCCAGTTACCTGAACTGGGCGTTTTTTCTGCAGGTGGCTCAACACGGGGCCGTGTTGGTTGAGCACGGCCCGTGTTGAGCTTTCTGTAATGGAGATTTGTGTCGGGTTGCCTCGTTCTTGTGCACGGGGCCATTTTTCTCGTTCCCTTTTTCATCCATTACCACCACGAGTGTGTTTTATTTATTATAAACCATCAAACTTTAGAAACCATCATTTCATTGCAACCATAGAGAGACATTACATAAAACATAAATATTAAACCATGGAGTTCTAGCCTTATGTTTTATTTTAATTAGCAAAATTTCCAAGAAGCTACTAATCTTGGTTAGATAAGGCTTTTAAAACTCCTTCTCCCGGATGTGGCCCTCCTCACATGTCGGCGAGCCATTCCTCCACCTCCCTTGGAAGGAGAAAGGAGGGCTCATTTGCATTAGTTTGAGGAGTTTCGATTTCCGCTGGAATCTCTTGTTGGTGTTCCATGGGAGGTTCCACTGGAAAGTCTTCCCACCCGGTAGGGTTGTTAACCCCGAGTGCCAAGTTCCAATCCTGTTGTGGAAGGACTGGTCCCATCGGGGGTGCTACAAGAATATTTAACCTCTGGTGCAAGAGGTTAATTTCTTGGAAGCTGCTTTCGAGCCCCACCGTAAGATCGTTAATACGGTCAATTAGGACCTCCTCTACTGATGTCATTTCGTCGAGAGCCTCCCTTAATGCTATCAAATAGTGCACAAGCGTAGCTTCAACGGAGGGCCTCCTTCCTCTTCGGCTGTTTGATGAATGAACGGATGATGTTTCGCTGTTTTCACTCGACATTCTACGAAAAATAAACCGAAAAACAGTTTATTTGATGAAACAATATCTGGACACGGCCCCGTGCTCATTGAGCACGGCCCCGTGTTCATCTTTCTGCAGAATTTTGAAGCAAGGAAACTTGAAGTTTTAAGTTATTTTCTGAACTTATGTAGGCTTTTTAGATATTAATAACTTTAAACAATGTTACTTAACATGTTTTTACCACGATTCCTTAAACAAAACTCATTGCTTTCTACCACAAAGTTTGAAGAATCCAAACTTTTAATGGTAGTTCTTGGAGAAAGATGAAAAAGAAGGAAATGGCTAGAAGAGGAAAGGACAAGATGGGTTGTTGGAACCTTCTTTTAGACTTACCTAGGATAGTTTGAGAGAAGATTCCTTCAAATCTCTGTCCCAAGTTGGTCCAAATGTGCAGAATTCTTGGCTGCATTTATAGAAAACGACAGCATCCTGGACACGGCCCCGTGTGCAGGTGAATTCTGACACAGTTTGTCCGTATTCTGACGTACTGATCAGAAAGGAATCTTTTGGTGAACACGGGGGCGTGTTGGCTGGACACGGCCCCGTGTCGAGGGATCATTTTTATGAAGTTGTCTAGTTTTTAAGGAGCTTCCTGTATCGGGTGGCTCTTGATTGGTTGGAACAACCCCAAAGTGCCTAAGATACCTTAATTGTCCTATACTAAGGCGAGAACGCAAGAGGTTGTCGGTGAGGGTAATTCCTATTTTCATTCTAGGTGTACAAGTCCAACCCTTTCCCGGGCTCTCGTTAAAGAAGGTGTATGCCGAATCGCTCAGGTCTATGTATGCATCGAACGAAGTCGATGGAGAGTCCTTCACGGCACAATCGGCACAGGTATCGTCCAAGTCTTTTCTAGGTATGAAGGTATTTTCGGGAGCAACGAGGTTGTCGGAATGCGGTTCCAACATTTCTTCATGGTCATCGTCTTGGGGCGGATCAATAAAATCCTTCCTAAGTTCTTTTGACCAATTTAGAATTAGTTCTTCTAGTTGAAATAACTCGTCAAGGAGCATTTCCCCTAGAATATCTGGCTGGGCGCATTCGAGGGAGAGATAGTGCTTATTTTTACTTTCGCCCCTCTTAAGGTTATAAGGGATTGGTGGGTCTATATAGTGGGGCCTATAATTTAGAAAATAACATTTTAATTCTTCATGTTCGCCTCCACATAATTGACACCACATACCATAAGAGTGCCGAAAGTAAAAAGAATTACTATCACTCATGTTTATGTCAGAAATTACCAACCGCCGGGATCTAACGGTTCTGTTTTCAGTAAGAGAATCTTGGGCACGGGGGCGTGTTGAGTGAGCACGGCCCCGTGTTCAGCTTACTATCTGACTTAAAACAGGATTGCCAGTTCCAATGATTGAGCACGGGGGCGTGTTCAGCAGGCACGGCCTGTGCTGAGCTCTGCAGAAGCTGAAAAACTAAGAAAATCCTAAAAAATTAAAAAGAAAAATAAAAATATGATTAGGCCGTTGATTCCTAACTTTCTTAAAATCCTTGTGTCCCCGGCAACGGCGCCAAAAACTTGATGCGTGTGTAGTGTAATATATTTTTAATGTATAATTAAGCCCTTTTTTACACCTTTAGCCAAGTTTTAAATTTATAAAACACGATATTTACTAACACTAAACACACATATGGGCAAGTGCACCCATCGTGGACGTAGTATAGTGTTGGTAAGATACCGAGGTCGTCCAAGGACACAAGAGCTTTTAATACCGGTTTATCCTCAACGTCTAATCAAATCAAAAAGTTAGAAAAGGTTTTTAAACTAAGAAAATAAAAACTAACTAAATGCTGAAAAATAAAAATAAAATAAAAACAGATAGACAAGATGAATCACTTGGATCCGACTCGTGTATTAGTATAACCTTTGATTATTTTCGTACTTTTGCACTTGTTTAAGAGATTATCTTAGTTATTGTAGTAGGCCCCTCTTTTGAAGGCGAGGTTACCCTCAACCCAGTAGTTTGAGTCAGCAAGGATACAATCCTAAAGGGTTGGATTATTGGAAGATAATGAATTAAGTTATTAATGCAAATTATGGTAGGCCCCGCTTTTGGCGGTAACGTTACCCTCGGCTAAGTAGTCTGAGTCAGCAGGGATACAGTCCTAAATAGCCGGGTTATAGTATTAATAGTAGTTAACTTATGAGGGGGTCAAAGAGTTTGGATCCCCGCCATCCAATACCTATGGGCATTGAAGGAGATCCTACTAAATTTGACCCAGGTCCCTTGCAGGACCTCTAAACGCTGAACAAGGGCAAGACCCTTACCAAACCGTTCCCTTAACCCCCGACCAGGTAGCCAACATACCTCCATATAGACCGTGGAGATATGAATGGTGAAAATCTTTTATTTTATATAGACAGTAAAATAATGCCAAGACACCACAGACAAACGATAAGGAAAGATCACCTTCAACATAAGCAACTAGTTATTAAAGTCATTAATACAAAACCAAATAAAAAGTGCAAAAGATTAAAAATAAAAAGTATTATACTAAACATTTGTCTTCACCAAGTGATGTAAGAGACTTAGGCAAACATGGCCTTGATTGTCAAGAACTCTTACTATCAATCTTGGATCCCGAGACGACTCACACACTTTACGATGGACAATGGATGATGGTGGTGGATGATGGTGTTATGGTGGTGGTGGGTGGTAGTGTGAGAGAGGTGGTGTGCCAAGGGATGAGTTGGAATGAAACCAAGCACTCCTATTTATAGGCTGAACAGAAGGCTGGGCACGGCCCCGTGGTGGGCAATAGAAGCTTCTACAGGTTTGTCTTTTCTTCTGCTTCTTGGGCACGGCCCCGTGCTGGCTGAGCACGGGGCGTGTTCAGGCTTCTGTTTTCTTTTCTTTGCTTGGGAGGATGCCGTTGAGGGTTCGGGCAATCTACTTTTGTTCCTTTTCTTGTATTTATGTTAGAATTAGCTGTCTTTTTGCTTGTTTTGTGAATTTGAGCTCATTTCATCCTGAAAATACAAAAGGAAGACAAAAACACTCTTTTTCCAACATTAGTACTTAAAAAGGGTTAGTTTTATGCCTTATTTGATGTAATTTATATGTTGCATTTTACACACATCAGCTTCCATTTGTTTTCTTTCTTTAAAACGTTCCATGCTCGAAGGCGTGGGAAAGGCGTTGAATTTTTAGAATCCCATTTAGCCAACGCAAGGTTAAGAATGTCCTCGTCGTTACTCCCGCTAGGAGGATTAGTGTAAATTTGGTTATAATACCCGCAAAATTCATCGATGGTCTTGTTCATTTTACGCCACTTGCCGGAGACAGAATCGATATCACGCATCGGGCCTTGCCCCATAATCCCGTTAAATCTTTCCGTTGTCGCCTTCCAAAAACTAGTACCCGTTTGATTGTTCCCTAAATTTAAAAAAAATACATTAGTAAAAGTAAAAAAATAAATCTTTTTAAATTTGAATTAAAAAAAATAAACTTTGGTTCATACCGACAATCGGGCAAGTTGAGGACTTAACAAACACAATTGCTAGCGCCTCCTCCTCTACTTTTGTCCACTGTCTCGGCTTTGCTCTAGAACCGCTTTTGGCGCAGTTTCGGCTTCGGTTTCAATCGCCTTCCCCTTCACCGTGTTTTTTTTTTTTGCGCTTGAGCTCTTTAGGTGGCGATTCGGGGATGACTTCTTCATCATCATCGTTAAGTTGAACCGGGGGTTGCGGTTGGGAAGTTGGCGGTTGCGATTGGAATTGTTCAAACGAGTTGCGTTGCATGAATTGTTGGAGTGCTTGGTATTGTTGCATTTGTTGAACTTGGGACATTTGTTTGAAGGCATTGGGTGATTGTTGGAAACCCGAAAACGTAAATTGTGGAGACACCCATGAAGGATCCATAGCCGGAGTGTAAGCGGGACTCGAAAAAAAGTTAGGTTGGTTCGGGTTAGGATTGTTAGGGTTATTTGGGTTGAATGGATTCTTGATTGTATAAAAAAGATCGAGAGTTTTTTATAAAAGTGGATGAGAATGGGAGAAGTATTGAGAAAATGGTATAAAAATGGATGAGATGAGGGGTATTTATTTAAAGTTAAAAAGGTTTTTTTATTAAATAAGCTAGCCGTTACAACGGCTATATATTTGAATTCAAGGCCCGTCCTCAGCGTCGAGTGGGAGCCGAAAGGGACAAGCCGGGCCGAGGGGGGCGGTGTGGGGGACCGGCGCCGGGCCAGGCCAGGCCTAAGCCGGCCCCCATACCGTCTGGTCTAACCGGTAATTTGCGGCATCTACTTTAACACTAAAGACTTTCTATATCCGTTAAGTTATTATTAATTTTAGTTTGTCGTAGTGTCCGGCGACAACGCTCGGGCACGCCTTATTTTTTTTGAAGATAAACTTCATTAAAAAAAACTGGCTGGCCTAGACAAAAAACCAAGAACCGCACCAAACCAACTACACCATATACAAAGGAAATTTACACCAATCTTTCCAGACAATATTACGATGTTTGGATCTACATTATAACCATAAAAAACCCAAAGTCCTCACATCCCCATAAATCTCATCACTATTGCCTCTGCCGTTGAAAAAAATCTTAGCGTTTCTAAATTTCAGATGCACCAACATGTCACTGTCACGAGCCCAATAACGACCTCCTTAACCTTTTTATCCCTGCCACATCCTTTGTGAACTTCAAGTAAATCCCTGAAAGAAATAGCAAAAATAGGAGGAAGCTTTGCACAAACCCTCAACCGATCCTACACCCGTAACGAAATCTCGCAAGCCGTAAAAATATGATCCACGGATTCTTGGACATCTCCGCAGAGAGCTCAAGCATCCGACTCTATTAAAATGTTTCTCCTCACCAAAGCTTGTCTAGTCGGAATTCGGTCGAGATCCGCCCGCCAAACAAAGATATTGCACTTTGAAGGCACCCAAACACATCTTCTCGTCGCATAATTCTGTTCAAGGTTCATATCCTCTAGATTCGTTATTTTGACCCGTTTGAATGTTTTAGTGAAATCCATCACTATCAAACATTCAAACTTGACACCAATTTCTTATTTTGACCCGTTTGAATGTTTTAGTGAAATCCATCACTTTCAAACATTCCCAACTTATCATTAGTTCGTTATTTAAACTTCCCGGCTCGTTCATACGAAATGCATCACATATATACAAACCAAATTTTACAACTAATCTTTAATAATCAATTATATGTTAATACAAATCAAACAAAGCAATTCTACGAAGCATAAAAGCTACGTACCTTAAAGCTTTTCCTTTAGTCGTGCGTTCGCCCCGGCTTGACTTCCCGAAGTTTCACCCGAGTTGCCGATAACGTGCAACCCAATTATTACTAATACTTCATTGTCCATGTTCATGACATGTACACTTGCCAAAGTTTTAACCATAAATTCATATCCACATTATTTGATTTAATTATTAGAAGTGGATGTCTCATTTTTGGCGTTTTATCGAACAGCTTGTGTGCATAACTTATAACTAGTTATGTCACTCAAGTTATGTTAGTCTCTAACCTTATAATCTCTACTAAACAAGTAGACATGTTCACCAAAAACGCTTTTATCCAAATTTTCTGTTTATTTTGAGTTCCTACACCCAACATTAACCTTCTCGATATCATAGGTTCAATCTATTCATCAAACCCACTTAGTCAAATATATACATATCATCATAACACTAGTTTCTTATTCAGTTATGTATAATTGAAGCTAAGTTTAAGTCCCTTAGGTTCATACAACACCTTCTCTAAGCCACATTAACATCAATTTCACCAAGAACTCAATTTCTCAAGTTCTCTACATAACAACCATCAATCAAAACGAAATTTGTTACATACCTTATGTTAATCTCGTATGGATGATCTATAATCAACACACATGCATGGATTCTAGCCCCAATTATCTTTCAATTTGATGATTTAGGTCAAGTGAAGGATTTCTCCTCCTGGCCCCTATTATGGTCCATCTCAACACACAGATGTGTGTGAGGTTTTTGTTTCAATGTTTTAAAATCCAAAACTTTTCCTTTTTGTCAACTTAAACCCTTCATGTTTGGTCTTTTGGTTAAAAGAGCTAGAATCCATTCTTTCATTTCATTTTCATTTATATATATAGAGGCCGGTTATCATCCAAATGCCCTTATCGTACATTACGTACGCTACAATCTCAGCCGTCCGATCATCTTCCAGCATTGAATTCGTATGTTGTTTTTTTGTAACAATTTCGCATATTGGTTTTTTAACATGCGATTTCATCAAAATTACCACATGCGAAATTGTTACAAAAAGACAACATGCTATTTCATCAAAATTATCACATGCGAAATTGGTACAAAAAACAACATGCGAATTCATCAAAAATTATCACATGCGAAATTGTTATAAAAAAAACATGTTATTTCATCAAAATTATCACATGCGAAATTGGTACAAAAAAACAACATGCGAACTCATCAAAAAGTATCACATGCGAAATTGTTATAAAAAAACAACATGCGATTTTAAAATGCGGGAAGATGATCTGACGGCTGAGATTGAAACGTACGTAATGTACGATAAGCAATATTGTACAGTACTCTTTACCTATATATATATATATATATATATATATATATATATATATATATATATATATATATAGGGGAAGGTTCATTTGAGAAGAAATTTAATCTGAGAACAAAAAGAAGAAAGAACATAATGGTAAAACATTACATAGTTTATAACTCCTCCCATTAATTATGTTATCTCTCATTAATAAATCAAAAAAAATTTAGCCTACACATTTCAAAATTTATGCTACATATATCTTACACTTATCGAAATTTACCCTACGCATATCTAAATTTATCATACACATTTCAAAATTTATCCTACACATATTAAAATTTATCCTACACATGTCGAAAATTATCCTTCACCATAAATTATTTTATCTTGAAAGAGTATATTTACAAGTGAGTTACAAAGTTTAATTAGTTAGCTAATTAATTACAATTATAAATTTACCTATTTGCCCGTTTTAATAACATTAAATGCACATATTAAATAAAGTAAAAGGGAGCATTTCTATTGGTTTAAAACTTGTTCTCTTTATTCTTACAAAAATTTTCTTTTCATTTTAACTTTCCACTATATATATATATATATATATATATATATATATATATATATATATAGGTAAAGGGTACTGTACAAATTCCCTTATCGTACATTACGTACGCTACAATCTCAGCCGTCCGATCATATTCCTGCAATGAAAATCGCATGTTGTTTTTTTTTGTAATAATTTCGTATGTGATAAATTTGATGAAATAGCAGGTGTTTTTTTGTAACAATTTCGCATGTGTTAATTCAATTTCGCATGTGATAATTTTGATAAAATAGAAGGTTGTTTTTTTGTAACAATTTCGCATGTGGTAATTCAATTTCGCATGTGATAATTTTGATGAAATAGCAGGTTGTTTTTTTGTAACAATTTCGCATGTGGTAATTCAATTTCGCATGTGATAATTTTGATGAAATAGCATGTTGGTTTTTGTAACAATTTTGCATGTGGTAATTTTGAAGAAATCGCATGTTAAAAAACCAACATGCGAAATTGTTACAAAAAAACAACATGCGATTTTCAATGCGGGAAGATGATCTGACGGCTGAGATTGTAGCGTACGTAATGTACGATAAGCGCATTTGTACGTTAACCAGCCCCTATATATATATATAATATTTTGGGGTGTTACAAGAATGATAAAAGTTCGCATTTTATTTAAAATACTGCGGGTCTAATTTACGTTACAAGTCGGGTTTCGAGGATCCGTTTTTGACAAATGTCACATAAACAACATCTTTGTTGTTGATCTATTCCGTTTAAGAATACAATAGATTTGTGAGTGACAATTATAATAGAAAACAACTAAACTCATTCAATTGTAATTTGTAATTATCTGATTTTAATAGAAAACAATTGGTGATAATATCTTCCTGCTTATGTGTTTATATTTTGAATTTCAATTATAACAGAAAACAATTGTTGGGACATAAGTACAAACTCGGGGACCTTTTAAAATACTTTTAAGTATAAACCCTTCTCTTTTACTAAGGTTTGGAACCTACGATTATAAACTAAAAAACTTATAGTTAGCATCTTTTTAAAGTTATACAAAAGTCGGGGCTCTTTAAAAAACTTTTCAATATAAGCCCTTCTCTTATACGCAGATTTGAGACCGGCAATTATAAACTAAAAAACTTATAGTTGACAATGTTTATCTTTCTTAAGTTATATGGTGTGTGTATAAATATAATATACGTTTAGATTAAATTTATCGATACAGATTGTTTAATGAGGTTGTGAGGAATGTGGATAGAAGCAAAGGATGTGTTGAAGGTAGATGGCGGTGTTCAAAGGGTTTGTTAGTAAGTAGTAAGCCATGTCTAGTCTGTGCTTATGCATTTAGCAGATCAAATATTTGAGAGAGAAAATATCGACATTTAAAAATGATAAGAGAACATATAAACGATTATTTAATATAGACTATATCTATTTAATATTAACCCTTGCCCCCTCAATGAGACGGGGCGTATTGAGGCCACCCTTTCTGGATTGAATGCCAGACTTGTGAAATATCTAGTAAAATAAGTTGATGACGCTATCATATAAACCAAAGTATTTTAATTTCATTTTTGTTAAGAACTCACGTTAAGATAAAAAATACTGAATACAAACATTTATGTGTTTTCTAACATCAAATATAAATTATATTAAAAACCAACTTGTATTGATAATAAAGTAACCTTTTAATATCATAAACTATATCAAGTATGGTGTCTTTTGTTATATTGATATCGATACTGTACAATACTGTAACGAATTAAACTATATCGATTGAACAACATCAGGACTGATATAAGTATTTATATTGTTTTCGGTCAACGTAAAACATATGTTTTAGAGCATATGGCTTAACTTTTTTTAGGTTAAATGAGAATTTTTTGTGTGTAAGTAAACCATTGTAAATAAATTTTTTATTTTATTTTATAATACTTACCTGTTTTTCGCTGCAACATGTGAAAGACTTTTCCCCAAGTTTTATCATTTATTGATGAACCCCTTACCAATTTAAAATATAAGGAATTTGGGTTTAAACATCGTAAAATTACAAGCGAGTTTTTTTTTTTTTTTTGAACGGCAAGAAATTAACGATGTGTCAACCACTGTGACATTGGACACTGTGATCAAGGTCGACTACTCGACCGCCGCCAGCCTCTTGGCTCTCACTGATATGTGGAAACCCGACCTCCACCCGTCCGAAGGCACGACAGTGG